>NW_026087756.1:0-32727 GCF_022539395.1 Myiozetetes cayanensis | reverse complement strand
AGGGGGAGTAAGGGGCTGTTGTCGTGACTTTCGGGCATTTGGCAGGGAGCCAGGTCCAAACTATCACAATTGTTTTCATCAAACCATTCCTTGTTTTTCTTGAAGGAGAACCCTAAGGATTCTTCAGAGGACTGCAAGATTCTATTTTTAATAAGTTGCCAAAGCGCTTTGGGAAAGGGATCTGTAGAATGATCTTTGAGCCTGGATTGAAGATTTGCCTGGAAACTGTCTCTCACTGTAGCTGTTTGAAGATTGTTAACTTGGAGTCTTCTCCTTGGAATACTGCCCCTTTTAGGTGTGAACTTAAGGTGGAAGTTAAGTTTACAATGCACAAGTCGATGATCTGTTTGACATTCTGCACTAGGCATCACGCAGGTATGACAAACATCATGGATATCTCTCTGTCGGACCAAGATATAATCAATGAGGGGCCAATGCTTGGATCAAGGATGCATCCAGGTTGTCTTCAGACTATCTTTCTGCTGAAAGACAGTGTTTGTGATGGTGAGCTGCTGCTCCGCACAAAACTCTAGCAGAAGGTGACCATTATCGTTGCAGTTTCCAACACCATGCTTGCCTAATACTCCTTTCCAGGCTTCAGAGTTCTTTCCTACTCTGGCCTTGAAATCACCAAAGATAATGATCTTATCATCTGCAGGAAACTTTTGGATAAGGCGGCGTAGGTCGGTGTAGAATTTATCTTTTTCGTCAGGGTCAGCTTGGAGGGTTGGGGCAGATATACTGAAGAGAACAACATGTTGCTTGTTGTGTAGTGGAAGGCATAAGGAGATAATGTGATCAGAATGACCAGTCAGCAAATTTTCAAGTTTAGAGACAACAGAGTTTTTGATCATGAAGTATAATACAACTTTAACAATCATGTTATGACCTTCTTTACTAGAGCCAAATGCAAGCTTTGGTTCCAACTCTGATTCTTGCTTACCAGCAATACAAACAATACATACAAAAAGAGTAATTTAAAACACATTGTTGGTGCACTTATCCGAGAAGCAGAGACCTTCTTAGCTCTGGAGTAGTAGATCCACAAATCTGTTTGGGCAAGAGACCTGCTACGCAAAAAACTACCAATGCATTTTGTTATTCAAGATGACATCAAGTTGTCAAAAAAAAAAAAAGTGTGCAGCTGCTACACCTGGGGCCAATACCCTTGGCCAATGTATACATGGCCTGCACTGAATGGGCCAGTGCAGGAGTACTCATGGCTGTGGTTGCTGCAGAGGTGACAAAAGCAATTAGCCATCTAATGATTACCTCTTGATTGTGGTAACAGTTTTCCCAGTTCACTGTATTCTGCATCATCTTTCCAGTACCCTGGCTGGGCCCATTGGGAGCCACAGCTCAGCTCCTCTGCCCATGGGAACTACTAATGCCTATTACTTGCAATAGTATTCAATATAAACCAACCCCTGAGTTCCCAAAAAGCCACTGAGCAGGGGAAGGAGATGGAGCATGGTACATGGTGGGGGAGCGTAGGCAGGACATGCAGCCCAGGGTGTCCCCCGGATCAAAGTGGTGTGAGTCCCATTCTCCTCACCTGAGTGGCCTTTTCCAATTGTGACACCGGCTCATGCATGACCACCGCGTGAAACGAAATCACAATAGCTTATGATACCAACTTCGTGCCAACACTGTCTCTGTTGTATCTTTTCCAGAAGTCAAGTTCCCAACAGTAAAACCATACAATATTTTTCCATGCCACATTGACACACACAACCAGAGACCCACTACAGAAGGGTCTCAAACACGATTCAGATCCTTCACACAGGCATAAACCAATCAGTCAATTCGAAGCTCCAACCTCCTTCCCTCTCCTCATCAATTTCAACACCATTCCTAACTTTCTTCTCTAAATCCGACTATAGTTTGTGTGCAAGGGCATCCAACTGCACACCTGTACCTAGGACTTAGTGTTTGCTGGTTCAAAGCACAAAATACACCATACAAACAATTTCTCTTTTTTAAAGCTACCAAAACCAAAATTACAGACACTTAAATTATCAAATATATTCAATGGTTCCAACACTGTGCATCCATTCTTCAGAGGATTCATGCATCCAAGCTCTCCCCCCTTTTCTCTTTTTCTTTCTGTTCTTTGCATTCAGGATCTCCCTCTGTTTCTTTTTTTGTTTGTTTGTTTGTTTGGGCTCTCCCCTCTGGTTTTTTTTGTTCTTTCCTGCTGCAGTTGCCGCTGCTGCCACCTCCAGTCCGGCTCCCCTGCTGCGTGGGGGGGGGAGGGGGGGAAAATGGCCAGGATCCACTCCTGGTTTTTTGGGGTTGGTTTTTTTTTCCTTTTTTTTTTCTGTCTTTCCTGCTGAAGCTGCTGCTGGGTCCCCGCCAGCCCCCTCAGCTCCCGCACGGCAGCCTGGCCCCAGTACAGCCTTCCAAACGATCCCCAGAGCACATCCCAATGCTCCCATGTCCATCTGGGATGCCCAACAGGAGGGGCACCTCCCGGACCCCCATCCCAGGGCCTTAACACCTCTACCAACAAACTCATGCTCGTTCCTCCACCCACAGCCCCCAACACACCCACACACAGCAGCACTCTACTCAGGAAGAGTCCCGTCGGACAGCAACCAGATGACGCTGCACACACCATCAGTGTAGGGTCCAAGAAAAACCCCCGTTTAACAGATAAGATACCATGGTACTGTTAACAACACCTCGAGCTCACAACGACACAACAGACAGACAACACAACTAGTATGGGAATAACAGAAACATGGGGTGACAACTACACTCTCTAGCCTGTGCCCCCCACAAACACAAGTGGCGCAGCCCCAAAAGCTATGTAGGTCCCACTTTTTTCAGCAATAAGCAGCACAGCCCCATGGGGTGTGTCCTCACCTCCCGGCGGGTTCTGGTTATAAAAAATGCAGCATAGCCCTGTGGAGAGAGTCCTCCCCCCCAGCGGTTCCCGCAAACTATAAGAAAAGAGGCACAGCCCTACAAGCTATAGGTCCCACTTTTCTCAGCAATAAGTGGAGCAGCCCCGTGGGGTGTGTCCTCACCCCCTGGCGGGTTTTGGTTCACTATATTATGACACCCTGGTGAGTGTACCTCCCTTCCCCAGGTCCTGGTTCACTATATTCACGACCAGTGCAGCCCCGCAAAGAGTGTCTTCCCCACCCTCGTGGGTCCCAGCAAACTATAAGAAATGCGGCACAGCCCTACAAGCTGTAGATCCCGCTTTTCTCAGCAACAACAACAAACAGCAGCGCGCCCCGCAAGTTATGCTCTCCATTGGTGGGTCCTGCTTTTCTTCCCTGGCAACGGTGTGCTTTACATTCAGCATCCCATCCTCATCGCCAAAATTATGTTCCAGGGAGAGTTTGGAGGGATGTCGATATGGAAACCAAAACACCGTTGAAAGCTCAAACAAACCCAATATTTATTACAAAGAAGTGGCCAACGAAATGAGAAATCGAGAGACAGGAAAGAAGAGGAGGGAAATTAATTTTAATTTTAATGGCCAGTCTTTGCGAGCGAAGATCCGGGGAAGGTCTTTACACCTTCCAGCCTGCGCATTGGATTTTTTAGGTGAGACACAGTGTGTGCGGAACTGAGCCCACCCTTTAATCCTAAGGTTCATCTGCCGGGGCCAAGCGAGCTTGGACGGTGGCAGCGAGGTCCTTAGGACGTAGATGGATTGCCTTTTTAAGGGCTAACAAGCTCCATCTGCCCAGGAGTGGCCCTGACTGGGAATCGAACCCGGGTCTCGGCGGTGACAGCGCCGCGCCCTTACCACTAGGTCTCTAATTCTCCTACAGCCTGCCAACACTCTGAGGATGCAGCTTCTGCTATGGGGAATTCTAGTCATTCTGGGGTCGGTAAGACAACCTCGTAAAATGCAGGTGTGTTTTATGAGGTTGTCTTACCGACCCCAGAATGACTAGAATTCCCCATAGCAGAAGCTGCATCCTCAGAGTGTTGGCAGGCTGTAGGAGAATTAGAGACCTTTTGGGTTAAGGCAGGAGTTAACCAGCTGATGGGAATCTGAGGAGTCTCAAGGACTGTTTTGAGAACATGACAAAGACTGGACATCTGCAGGGATGAGAAAAACAGCACCTGCAGAAGGGAGTTTAAGCTGAACCTGCCAGGAAGCATGTGAATAGAAGTGTTGTGGTTAGATTTAGAAGGAGAAGAATTTAGAAAATAAGATATGTTGACTAACCAATAATAATCGTGTGAACAGTGTGTGTTTTGTGTGTGTGACCAATAATAGGGTAAGTAGTCAAATATGTGGTAGTTATTGAATTGTATAAAAGTAAGTGTAGTTTCCAATAAAGATGAAGCTTCCAAAACATCACATTGGTGTGTGTGAAGTTTCCACTGGGTCTCGCACGTGGCAACAGCAGGCTCACAAGATAGTGGGTGTCCCCGCAAAGGAACGTTGTCCTTCGTGTGAAGCTTGAGTCTCCCGAACACAAGCCACCCGCTTTTTTTATCCAATTTCCCAGTGATGTCTACCTGGGCAGGTGTGGCAGCACCGCCCAGACAGAGCCCTTCGGCCCCTCCCCCCAGGATGTCAGCGGTGCCCCTTCTGCGCACGTCAATGTGTGTACATTGGAATTTCCCCACGCCTGCCTGATACACCTTGGGGGCCTCTTCCCTAAATGAGTCTGGGGGCTCACTTCATCACCCTCCTCTTCACTTTCTCCTTCAAATGCCCTTGGAGGGCCATCAGCCAATAGTGAGATACCAATTAATTTTAGTTTATGCAAAGTGCTGCCTTCAAGGACA
The DNA here is from genome assembly GCF_022539395.1 of Myiozetetes cayanensis. Lineage (NCBI taxonomy): Eukaryota > Metazoa > Chordata > Aves > Passeriformes > Tyrannidae > Myiozetetes > Myiozetetes cayanensis. The sequence continues at coordinate 27,963 of NW_026087756.1, read as the reverse complement.
AAGTTCTCGTTTATCAGTGCCTGTTTTCTCCCAACTTGGCAGGAGAAGAACAAACTCTCACAGGTGGCTGGGCCAAAACCAGACCAGCAGTAGCAGTGTCTAATTAAGCACAGATACACATGGTCAATTCCCTCAGGCATTGGATACCTTTCTCTACTGCAATCCATTTGCCTGGCTGACATGGTATATCATCTTTATAGGGATACCTTCCTGTGGGAGACAACGTGGAATACGTGCAGTGGAAACATCAATCCTAGAGGAGAGACAGTTGCAGCCCGGGAGAGCTCCTGGAGTCAGCTCAGCGAAGCCTCGTATTGCGAAATCATTGTTCCGCGTTATATTGTGTAATCTCTCTCCCCTGTTATCCCATGCTGCCTACACTGGAATGCAGTTCCTGTTCTGCCCCCAGAGCGGGGTCCCGCCTCTATCCTAACCCCGTTGGCTGTTTCCCCTGCCTTTCCCCGGTTCCTGGGTTCTTACTGGGTATTACCTCTCCGCCTTTGTCATTGGCTGGTAAGGCAGCCAAGCCCCTCCCTTCCTCCCAGAATCCTTATATGCTGCGGGAAACTTGAATACAGTCTCTTTGCCTGCCTGCCTGCCTGCGTGCCGTGTGTTCCTTGCTGCATCTTGCGCCTGGACTCACAGTGCTGCTACTCCATCCCGGTTGGGTGGATAGCAGAGAGCATTTCCCTCACAATCCTGCCAAATGGCGCCCAACGTGATCTCGAGCTCCGCCTGCATTTCTACCATGTAGAAATTCTTTCGGACGCCTCTGGGCTCAAGCGACGAAGTGGAATTTTGGCTTCCCGCTCGGACGGATTCTACAACTCAGCTTCGGATTTCGACCTGCCTAGATTTTGAGGTAGGCCAGCAGTTGTATAGTTCCTTCAACCCTACTACCTCGCTTTTATATCATGGGTTTACTACCCTCAAAAAGACAGCAGGATACCTATAAGCGTTTGAAGAACTTTATCTACCTTCATGGACATACATTAGATAAACAGTCATTAGAAGCTCTAATTAAGTGGATTTCCAAGAATAATCATGCTGTTCCCTGTACACTCACCTATGAACAATGGGACAAGTTGGGACTTAAATTATGGAAAGCTACACAGGCTAATGACACTCTTGTGTCCCAAGCCTCTATCGCCTGGCGTTTGATTTTAACTTTGTTGGAAAAAAACGAAAATATAAACTCTGGGGTGGGAGAGCGGGGGGTAGAACAGGGTTGCGGTCGATGCGCGCGTATGGCGTCGGGAACCGCTGTAGGGGGGAAAACTCTACCCTCTGCGCCGCCATCTAACCCAGGGCATGCCGTGGCATGTTCGCCCCCCCAGCTCTGCAATGGCCCCAGCCGCATGGCCACCCCGCCCCCTCCCCCTTCCCCACACACGAACAGCAGCCAGCACCAGCCCATGCCCCAGGGCTGGGTGGCTCCCCCTGACCCCACAAGGGTGACCTCAGCTTTCTTAGCTGCATCTCAGACTGCTGGCGATTACTCTGCCATGCAGCCGGGTGGCGCTGTCCTGCCCTCAATACCATCGAGTTCTTCCGGTCCTTGGGGGGACAGACCACCACCTCAAGCCCCGCCCACGTCCGGTCTTCCGGAAGTGAGGGCCTCTCAAAATGGCCACGCCCAGGTACCCATTCTACCCGAGCCATGTGCTCTAGCCATTCAAGGTTGCTACCCCTTAAATCAGGAAGCAGACGCAAATGATTGCTATTTCAATGAGGCATACCCTGTTTATCGCCGCAATAACCGTCCTCCCCACTGGAGCCCATTGCCTCTGCCACTCCTTAAAGATACAAAAAAGGCAATAAGCGATTACGGCCTCAGTTCACCCTATACTCTAGAAATTCTGAGGTCATTATTTGCAGCTTACAACCTGACTCCGAATGATATAAGAACATTATCAGACGCATTTTTTACGAAAATGCAAAACACTCTTTTTCTACAAGAGTGGAAAACATTAATACGCAAACATGCAGAACAAATATTCCCCACCACTGGTACCCCAATTGATAATACCATTGACAGGATGTTTGGCACTGGGCCATTTTCGTCTAATGACGCCCAAGCCACAATCCCTTTAAATGATTTGCAGAAATCTAAGTCCCTAGCTTTTGAGGCAATTCGCAGTATTGCAGAAGCCTCTGAGGTCACTGAATCCTATACACAGATCCGTCAAAAACCGACGGAGCCTTTTATGGACTTTGCCGAGAGACTGAAGGATGCTCTCACAAAACAATTTAAAATCCCAGAGGCTCAGGATTCCCTGTTTCAAAAATTAGCCATAGAACAAGCAAATGAGGATTGTCAACGTATTTTAAGGACACTAAAAGACCCTACCCCCATGGATATGGTTAAAGCTTGCCGAGATGTGATACCCACCACCCCCGATAATCCACCACAAGCCGAAGCAATGGCTGCACAACACCACCGAACTGTTAACACTTGCAACCACTGCAAAAGGCCGGGTCACTTTAAAAGGGACTGCCCTCACCTGAACAGAGCCCCTACAATGCCACCCAGCTTATGTCCCCGGTGCAGAAAGGGGTTACACTGGGCAGTTGATTGTAGATCGCGCTATGACAGAGAGGGGAAACCACTCTCACCCAGGATCCCACAAAAGCTGACCCCGGTTCCGGGAAACGAGGAACTGAGCGCTTAGGGGAGCGCTATGACATAAATTGCCCCTCACCCCAGCCAAAACCATCGGCTCCCCCCATTCTGGCACACTCACACTCGGCAAGTGTCTCCAGGGTGGAACTAGCACCTCCCCACCCAATCACCATACACAGTGATGATTACCAACAAATTCTTGTAAAACCAACTGGTAATTCACCAGTGCCTCCTGGACAATACATCCTAACTGGAACTACTACCTCAACTGAAACAGGTATAACGGTATTACCTCAATCAGTAACAACAGACAATCCCAAGGTAATAGAGGTGACTGTGAAAGCTTTGTTTCCACCTGTGGACCTTGACACAGACACACCTATTGCAAATCTAACCCCCATCGAGACAGGGGAAAACAACTTAGACTCCATGCCTATGGTTCAATGGACACAAGCTATTTTGCTTGATCGGCCAATGCTAACCTGTTCTGTGTTTCTTCCCAACTCTAACCAGTGTATTCAAGTTAAAGGTCTCATAGATACAGGAGCAGATGTCACCATCTTCGCAGAAAAAGACTGGCCAGAGGAATGGAGGACCACCAAGCCCTATATTGACATCAAAGGGGTAGGAGGAGCTCAAACACCACTTCAAAGTACCTTCACTTTACTAATTGAAGGGCCAGAAGATAAAACTGCTTCAACAAGGCCCTATGTCCTTAATATTCCAATGACCCTTTGGGGGAGGGATATAATAGGACAATGGAACATCCATCTCACCACCTCAAATTTAGTCTTGAGGCCACTGGAGAGCCGCAGTCCCCTGCCCTTACATGGCTCTCAGACGAGCCCATCTGGGTATCCCAGTGGCCTCTAAAAGGGGAAAAACTGCGGCAAATTAAACTGTTAGTAAATGAACAACTTGAAAAAGGACACATTCTGCCAACAGATAGTCCCTGGAACTTCCCCATTTTCACAATACAAAAGTCCAATGGAAAATGGAGACTGTTACAGGACTTAAGAAGATTAAATGAAATAATAGAGCCTATGGGAGCTCTCCAACCAGGACTTCCTTCACCAACTATGTTGCCTTCCAATTGGCCTATTGTTATTATTGATATCAAGGACTGTTTTTTTAACATCAGGTTAAACCCTAAAGACTCTCGCAGGTTTGCATTTACAGTGCCTTCAACTAATGCAGAAGAACCTTCTCATCGCTACTGCTGGGCGATCTTACCTCAGAGTATGAAAAACAGCCCCTCTATCTGCCAGAGAGTGGTCGCAGACGTCCTGTCACCAATTCGGTTACAGTTTCCAGAGGCTATCCTGTATCACTACATGGATGACATCCTACTAGCAGCAAAATCCAAGACACAGCTTGAACAACTGCATAAAAATTGTTGTTATTTCTGCTTTTAGGATTGTTTGTGTTATTAATCCTTCTGTGTGTTCTCCCCTGTATAGTCAAATGTCTTCAGGGTTTGGTGATGCACAATGTTTCTCAAGTCTATGTTTCTTTACTAAATAAAAACGGAGGAACTGTGGGAGACAACGTGGAATACGTGCAGTGGAAACATCAATCCTAGAGGAGAGACAGTTGCAGCCCGGGAGAGCTCCTGGAGTCAGCTCAGCGAAGCCTCGTATTGCGAAATCATTGTTCCGCGTTATCTTATATTGTGTAATCTCTCTCCCCTGTTATCCCATGCTGCCTACACTGGAATGCAGTTCCTGTTCTGCCCCCAGAGCGGGGTCCCGCCTCTATCCTAACCCCGTTGGCTGTTTCCCCTGCCTTTCCCCGGTTCCTGGGTTCTTACTGGGTATTACCTCTCCGCCTTTGTCATTGGCTGGTAAGGCAGCCAAGCCCCTCCCTTCCTCCCAGAATCCTTATATGCTGCGGGAAACTTGAATACAGTCTCTTTGCCTGCCTGCCTGCCTGCGTGCCGTGTGTTCCTTGCTGCGTCTTGCGCCTGGACTCACAGTGCTGCTACTCCATCCCGGTTGGGTGGATAGCAGAGAGCATTTCCCTCACAATCCTGTCACCTTCCCTCACACTTGCCAGGAGCCACCTCTAGAGGCTAACGGCTTGTGTCTTTTTCCCCATCACTTTGTCAATGTTGAGTTCCTTAGCAAGTGATCCCAGCTGCCTGGCTTCCTTACCCTCTAATTCCAAACTGCTAGCCCTGTTGTCCCAGCATCAGAGCAGCCAGGCAGTAATACGCTCACCTGGATGACAGCTAAAATCTAGTTTTTCTGGATTCTGCACTTGCTCAGGGGTAAGTGCTGCAGGATGTTCTATCCTGATAAGACCTAAAATCCAGTCAGAGAAATGCAAACAACGCAAGCTATCATACAAGTTATTTGTGGTGAGTTACTGGCAGTGCCAGGGTGCTGGTTTTGGTGTTGAATTATGCTAAAACCAATGTGGTTAATCAAACTTCAAACACACATCCTGTTTTTTGAAGTAGGATTTTACAGAGAAGCTGCTTGCTGACCTGTAAATTTTTGACTAGCAGTCAATCACTTTATAACTATAAAAGTCCAGTCCAAATTTCATATATCAGATTCTTCCACATACTTTCTTGAACTGTGTGGAGCTTCTCCCATGAAGCTGGGATGCCTGTTCATGGTTACTCCCCAGAGGTTAAGCAAGAGATCTGTCTGCATTCATCATGTGGTGAGTTATATCAATGTCTACTTAATGATTGTTTCTTTTTGCTAGTTTTGATACAATTGCTTTAATGTAATTGCTTTGATACAGTGCACTATACTATTTTATGCTATCATAGACTCTACTAGTAGGTTTTTAGCTTTTACACTGTGTAGATGGGAGCCTATTCAACCTAAGGTGACTGAAGGCCCACACTAAGACCTTAAATCATCTTGTCCGTGAGCTGCTTTACGCTGATGATGCCGCCCTCATCGCCCACACAGAAGCAGCTCTGCAGCGTTTAACATCCTGCTTTGCAGAGGTTGATGAGCTTTTTGGGCTGGAAGTCAGCTTGAAGAAAACAGAAGTTTTATATCAGCCTGCACCTCAGGAAGTCTTCCATCATCTCCATATCACCATTGGTGAAACAGAGCTTAAATCAGTCCAGCAATTTAATTACCTGGGAAGCATCATCTCCTCGGACGGTACGATTGATGCAGAAATAGACAACGGGTTAGCAAAGGCATACAGAGCTTTCAGTAAACTCCATAAAAGAGTGTTGCAAAACAAAAACCTGAAGAAAAGTACTAAGATCAGCGTTTACAGAGCCATTGGACTGTCTAGTCTTTTATATGGGTTTGAATCATGGGTCATTTACCGCCACCACTTGCGTCTCTTAGAACGCTTCCATCAGCGCTGCCTCCACACAATCCTAAACATCCACTGGATGGATTATGTGACCAACACGTCTGTCCTTGAACAGGCAGCAGTCACGAGCATTGAGGCCATGCTGCTGAGAACACAGCTGCGCTGGGCAGGGCACGTCTCCAGGATGCAGGACTACCGCCTCCCTAAGATTGTGCTCTATGGGGAACTTGCCACTGGCTGCCGCAAGAGAGGAGCCCCGAAGAGGAGATACAAGGACTGCCTGAAACAATCCCTCAGCCTTGGCCATATTGATCACCACCATTGGTCTACCCTGGTCTCCAATCGGGAGGCCTGGAGACACACCATCTATAACGCTGCTGCTGCTTTTGAGAATTCACGCGGGATCACTCTTGAGGAGAAAAGACAAGGCAGAAAGAATCGCGTCTCGTCAATATCACCTGGGGAGTCTTTCTGCTGTGCCTTCTTCAACCAGACTTGTCTATCTCGCATTGGCCTTTTTAGCCATCAGCGTGCTTGTAGCAAGCGTGGGTAGAGCCCTTCTCAAATCTTCGTTCACGAAGCCTATCCATGATGTCTGTTCGTTTGTCTGCTCATTTGTCATAATAAATAATTAATTTTATATAAATATATCTGATTTGCCATCATTAAAACCTGCAGGGCAAAGTAATTCAATCACACCTCTATAATTCCCTAAATTTAAACCACTGACAAAATCTGAGGCTAAGATTGTATCCAGTTGCACCCAGGCTCCTTTCTGAGAAGGAGTTTAGAAAGCAAGGGAGTCCTTTCTGCACCTCATGACTCAACGGCAGGGCTTCTTTATTAAACTTTTTCTTAAGCCACAACAGTATGGTGCAAACATGTTGGAGGTGCCCACTGCCCTAGGTACTTGCTCATACTATCCCACACACCCCACCACTCTGAACTATCCAGCCTTGGGGCAGATCTCTGAGTGATGTTCTTAATTAACTGTCTGACCTTAAACAGGACTTGAAACATATGCAACAACATTCCGGCTCCTAGCAAAAGGACCAGGTTGGTTTCAAGGGTATTCAAAGCATATGCAAAATCTTTAAAATTCTCAAATGCTACTGTAATCAGCCTGGAGGAGAAGGAAGGAAAGAAGGAGGGAAGAAAGATGTAGGAAGGTATCTTCCCCATAGGTTGGTTCTCTGAGGAGAAAAGGCCAAAGGTGTGATTATTAATCATTCCCAGTAGATGACTCCCAAAGCACAGAGGTACCTGCAATACTGAATACATACACCAGATTGGTGTCTTGACCAGCAACTCTACCATATCATAAGCCAATACTACAAAGTACCCCACAATGATAGTCTTAGCCCAGGCCCCAAAGACAATAAAAATCACCCCACGGAACACATACTGCAAGTAAGGCATTACCAGTATTACAGAACACAACCCTTGAGACAAAACTCAACAATTGTGAGAGCAAATAAATCCACATTGTAACCTGCAACTATTAAACCAGTACAATGAACGTTTATAACAATCTTGTTTTAACATGCTCTGGTCAGATCTGTTGTTATCTCAACCCTTCAGGCCTCACATTGGGCACCAAAAAGGACTGTCATGGTTTAAGCCCAGATGGTAACTAGACACCACACAGCCTGTGAAGTAAGAAAACGTGCAGGTACCCCCAAAATGCCAGGCAGTGGAAGGATTGTAGGAAAATTTATTTCCAAAGTTGAGAACACTAGACTTAAAGAACATTAATGGCATTTAAAACACTGGGCCTGGGGAAAGATATGCCCCCTGTTCTTCTCAGGGCTTTTATCATCCCCAGCCCCGCTCTGTGGGGGCCTTTACACGTGTCTGCAAGGACTTATCTTTTTCATACCAGGGAGAGTTTCTCTGGAATGCAGGAAGTGAAAACATTTAAAACTGTCTCTGGGAAAGATGCCTCTTCCAGGCAGGAAAGTCTTCCTGAGCGAAACAAGCCCTGATCTCCTTGCAATAAATCTTTCAGAAGGGTCTTCTACCCTTACATAGCCGCTCGCTCACTCACCCCCACCTCCTCCCCACCCCACTGGAACAGGGATGAGAATTAAAAGTAAAACTTTTAGGTTGACATAAGAACAGTTTTATAATTGAAACAAAGTAAAATAATAATAATAGTAAATTTTAAAAAGAGAGATAAACCACAAGAAAAACAAATGATGCACAATACAATTACTCATCACCCGCTGACCAATGCCAAATCCTGTCCCTGAACCTAGATCAGTCCGCCTCCCTAATACCTCTCCCAGTTTATATACTGAGCATGATGTTCTATGGTGTGGAATATCCCTTTGGCCAGTTTGTCGGAGGATGCAGCAAGGCCATGCAGCCTGGTAGCATGGAAAAGAATGTAAATAAGAGGTGAACATCCAATCATATGTGAAGGTTAGTGGTAAATTATAGATAATAGAGCTAAGAATAGTGTTAGTATGTAAGATTCTACAGACGGTGTGTGAGTGCAGTTGTGTGAACAAGATGTAATATTCTGGATGGAGCAATAAAAGCTGAATTTAGGCCATCATCATAGAATGCCCAGTTTTATTATTTTGGTCGTCCTCACAAACAATGACACCAGTTCGGGTGAGATGTCCCAGCTGTGCTCCCTCCCAGCTTCTTGTGCAGCTCCTCACTGGCAGAACATGAGACGCTGAAAAGCCCTTGACTCAGGGTAAGCACTGCTCAGCAACAACCAAAACATCAGTGTGTTACCAGCATTATTCTCATACTGAATCCAAAACACAGCACTGTACCAGCTACTGAGAAGAAATGAACTCTATCCCAGCCAAGACCAGGACATCTGTGTCTAAAACTGTATGGACAATTTAGCTCAGCAACTGCTAGCTTGCTCCAGTGTGTGTGAAGAGCTTCCCCCCATGTCTGCTCTGAGAGATGATGGGCTGTAGCTCTGCAGGACTCCCCAGGGCACAAAAGAGCTGACACCAAGCCAAAGCCTGGTTCTGTGATGGCAAATGGGAGGACAGAAGTTGGGAGCAGAGCTGGAGTCTCTGCAGAGAGCATAGAGAGTGAACTTCCTTGTCAGACCATGGCAAAGGAATGCTGCAGTTCTTAATGCTGCAATACTCCCTTCTCTTTCAGCTCTTTCCCTTTGAACCCGGTGTCCTGTCTGGGTGAGTCAAGGCAGGCAGGCAGCCAAAACAACCACAAAACCACAGCTGAAATGCAAAGACTAAATTTATTTCATTACCTTGCTAACCGGATGATCCTGAAGCAACATCCAGGCAGAGGTACACAAGCAGGAATGTGGGCACTGTTAGGCTCAGTCCATGCTAGCGAGTGGCAGGCCTGCACCACTTTATCAAGGGCCCGCACACTCATAGTTTACCACTATGCTGTGATCTCTCTTGTGGTTTTTATGATCTCTGAGCTTTGATCTTCTCTCTCCCAAAACAGGGAGCTCAAGCATGTCTGTGAGAGTGCTCCAAGTTTCTCCAAACACCTACACTATCTCTACAGATATTCTACTTCTCAAAACAGTCAGAGGATAAACAGCAGTATGCATAATATATGGGGTTTCCCACACTGTTCTTCTCCAGGCCTTGGCATTCCCATCTGCAAGGTCACTTGAGAAAATCTACCATCCTCCTCCCCATTCTTCTGCTTTTAACCCTTTGCTCCCAACAGTGTCTGAAGCAGATGACCTTCCCACAAAGTGAGTCTCTTGCCAGAAGCATACAGCATTACTTTGGGACTACAAGCCAGGACCCCTCGAGCTAACCCAGTCAGTGTCCCCATCCACAACTCCTGAAGTCTGGTAGTAAATGCTCTGTGGGAGTGGCTGTACCAATGGAAAAAGACCAATCGGCAGCACAGAGGGAAACTCATCTGGGTTGCTGAATTGTGGCAAGACATCGCTGCTCGGGTAGAGAAGTTGGCTGTAAAAGTCAACCATGTAGATGCACACATACCCAAGAGTTGGGCTACTGAAGAACATCACAACAACGGACAGGTGGATCGGGTTGCCAAGATTAAAGTGTGTCAGGTGGATCTGTACTAGCAACACAAGGGAGAGTTATTTCTGGCTCAATGGGCCCATAACGCCTCAGGTCATCAGGGAAGAGATACAATATACAGATGGGCTTGTGATCGAGGGGTGGACTTAACCATGGACACTGTCTCCCAGGTTAACCATAACTGTGAAACACATGCTGCAATCAAGCAGGCCAAGCAGGTAAAGACCCTGTGGTATGGGGGGCGATAGTCAAAATATAAATATGGGGAGGCCCAGAAGATTGATTACATCACACTCCTGCAAACCTGCCAAGATAAGTGCTATGTGCTTACAATGGTAGAAACAACCACTGGATTGCTGGAGATGTACCCTCTGCCTCATGCCACTGCTCAGAACACCATCTTGGGCCTTGAAAACAAGTTCTGTGGCAGCATGGCACCCCAGAATGAATTGAGTCAGACGACAGGACTCATTTCAAAAATAGCATCATAGAAACCTGGGCCAGAGCGTATACTAGTGGGTATATCATATTTCCTATCATGCACCAGCCTCTGGGAAAAAGAAATAATACAATGGACTGTTAAAAACCACATTGAAAGCAGTGGGTTGTGGGACCTTCAAACATTGGAATTTACATTTAGCAAAGGCCACCTGGGTAGTTAACACTAGAGACTCTACCAATTGAACTGGGCCTGCCCAATCAAAACCTCCATGTACTGTAGAAAGGGATAAAGTCCCTGTGGTGCATATGAGGAATGTGTTAGGGAAGACAGTTTGGATTAGTCCTGCCTCAAGCAAAGGCAAACACCTCCGTGGGATTGTTTTTGCTCAGGGGCCTGGTGCATTTGGTGGGTAATGCAGAGGGACAGGGAACCACAATCTGTACTTCCAGGGGATTTGATTTTTGGGTGAGAAGAGTCTGTAATGTTGAATTGTATGATACTGGTTGCTGAATGACACTGCCACTCTATGTCATAACTGCCATGGACAATGAGTATGGACTGCTCCAGATACACCAGTCATGAGCTCCTGATGCAGCTTGCAACCAGCCAACAGCACACCAGCCCTCCTGCCCTGGAAGACATCTAGGATGGATAGAATCCATAGTTATGGATTAAATGAACTCAACAGACATCTTGGATGGATGGTCATTGACTATGGAAATGATACCTGTGCTTGTGTGTGTATATATATATGTATATAATTAGAAGGTGTAGGACCTGGGCATGATGTAGATAGTATAGAATAAGGGGTGGATAACATCCTGGTTCTGGCCAGTGACTTGCGGAAACAAACCCCAAAACTCACAAAGAGTATTGAAGTAGGTATGTTTATTCACAGTGCCAGGTGCAAGGGGGATAATTCCTCCAATCATGCACACCCATTGCCTTTGTTCAGCAATTTTTATGCAGTATAATGTTACATATGCATTAGCTGTGTCAGTAAATTCCAGAAAAGTGGGAGGGGAAATCATTAACATACACCACTCCTATAACTCCGCCTTGGAACGCCTCCTTGGGGTTTTCTTTCGGAGGTCTTTTGGATGAAGTAAGAAGTCTTCCTCAGCTTGAACGTTTTACCTTTGCTAAGAATTGCTGAGTTGGCACTGTCCAATTAACTCAGAACTGGCATCTTCTTCAGGAGCTTCTCTATCAACTTTCAAGGTCTCTTTCCCATGAGCTTCAAAGCCCCTTATCTAAACTCTAAGGTTTTCTGTTCCTGGTAAAGTCTTCATTATAAAATTAACTATATCCCGCCTGTGAGTCAGTATAAGCAAGCAAGGCCCTATCCTAATTCTATCTAAAAATTAGCTAGTAAGCAACTAAGGCTACAATTTTGTATTATTGCTTTATATTTTGATCACCTTTTATCATCAGGACAGGGTTAATTTTTGCAGTATCAGAGAGGGAGGTTATTCTATACCACCTCACATCATTGCCAGGGGCAGGGGAAAGGGACTCTCTCGCTTCCAAGGAAAAGGGGTCCCTCCCGGTTGAGAAAACATGGAGGATAGAATTGTTTCTTATACCATTTTTTAAAAATATTTTTGCTGTTACCATTCATTTTCTTATCTCATTGCCATTTCCAGTAAATTGTTCTTATCTCAACCTGTGATCTTCACCTTTTGTGCCTCCAATTCTCAACTCCATCCCCCTGCAGTGGGAAGGGGGAGGGGAAGGGGGAGCAAGAGACCGGCATGTGGTTTGGGAGAGTCGGTAGGGACACTGAACTGGGGAGTACCATTTCTAAACCACAACAAATGCCTTGCTTAGGGAGGTTAAATTCAGTAGAGGCAGACTCCTCAGGGCTGGGAGAGCCCTACAGCTGCTTTTCTTCAGTCCCACCTTACCACCTGGGCTTTAAGAAAAGGAGGGCGGAACAGAAGAGGTAGGGACTAAGTATTAGCTGGCTCCTTGGAAGAGAGCACCAGGTCATTAAATTATTCATAAGCATCTAGGAGTGCCTGCCAGCAGTAGATGGTTGAGAACAACCATCAGATACATTTGATTCCTCCTGATATGAGCAGGGCTGGGGCTGTGAGTACAGTACCACTTGGCTCCAACAATGTTTCTGGCCCCAAGTAAATGCCATCCAGGTGGGGATGTGAGTGCCCTATGTAATAAACTATATTTTAAGGGGATTCTTTTTTACTAAGCTTAGTAAAACTTCAGGACATTGATGTGTGATTTCCGTGTGTATTTCCCACATATCTGTTAACTGCTTCTAACAAGCTGCTGTTTGTTCCCGAGGCTGATAAGGAAGGGGGGAGGAAAGTCTGGCAATGTAATTAACTACACTAGCTGGAGACACTGAGAAGCTTCCTCTAAACAAGGAGTCAAAGTGATTTATATAGACGATAAGACTGGAAGGGGAGGAAAAATACCTATTAAAGGCGCATGCTCCAAGCCGGGTTCATCTTGCGGACATCGAGGAAGACTAAAAATCTTCATCACAGAGACCCCGGCCCACAAAGAAACCCCCAGACCACGGACGCCGGTAACACAGCCCAGGAACATGCATGGGGAAAACTTTGCAACTGAGCATGTGCAAAAAGCACATGCCCCGGACTATGTATGGATAAGAACCTATGTACTGAGCATGTCTGGACGGAAACCCGGAGGGTTCAAAAGGGGAAGTTTGAGAGCTTGGGGCGGGCGGCGGCGAGCTGTGAAAGAACTTTCTTTTGTTCTAAACAGCCCTCCCCTCTCCTCTCCCCCCTCCTCTCCCTCCCTCCCTCCCTCCTCCCTCCCTCCCTCTCTCCCCTCCCTCCCTCCCTCCCCCTCCCTCCCGGCGCGTGCCGATTGTCTATCTACCGCTTATTAATAAATTTGCTTGCTATTGTAAATTGGCTTCTTCAATTCCTTTAGGGCATTGCTGGTAACCTATAACACCCTAAAAGACCGATAAGTGGTTGTGGAGGGGTGGCTGGTGGTGGAAGAGCTGCGGGATGGTTGTTTTAGGTGGTTCAAGGAGAACTAGAGCTTCAAACCCCGGATGGGGCAGGGTCTGTGCTGGAATGACTGGCTGGGAACATGATGGGTCCTGCGGTGGGGCCTGGTGGGGCAGTCTAGTCCTGCCTAAAAAATCAATCAGGGAAAAGAAAAACCTGCCAAAAAAAAAAAAAAAAATCCGGGAAAGGAGTCCTGCAGGTACCTTTGGGTGGAGAGGAAGGGCTGGAGTACCCCCCCCGCCACCACCCTTTTATTCGGGGGAAATTAAGCCTCTGGAGCATGTCCCCCCAAAGCCTCGCCGAGGCCGCCAAGAGACCGCCTCTGACGAGGGCAAACCCGCCTCACTGCCCGCGCCCACTCGCGCCCGTTAGCTGAGCCCAGGCCTGCTCAGCGCACTCCAGCTGCTCTCCAAGCACCCGCCTCCCGCCCCTCCTGCTTGGCTGCAACCCTACTCGCGCATTTCCCTTTGCTCAGGCACTAGCCAATCGCGAGGCGAGGATATCTCGGATAGCTTTCGTGGTGGGACTTTCCGCTTGGATTTTCGCGTTGGTGGATTTTTGCCATTGGCTGCTCGACCCGTCTTGCCCTGTAGAACAGCCACGGCAAGGAAGGAGCTGCTATTGGCTGACGGGTGTTGCGCTTGGCTGGCGATGATTGGGAAGAGATAGGAGAGGGGCGGGACAGAGGAGGGAGACCGTGAGTTCTTTTTTTTCCTCGTCCCCTCGCTTCTGCCTCTTCGATTGGCTGAGATGCTGGTCGAACGAAATTTCCGATTGGTCAGCGCACGCTGTTGTTAGGCAGGTGAGGCAGGGCGAGGTGGAGTCTCTTTTTCCGGTTCTGAGGTTCAGTCAGCGTGAGGCTCCTTGTCGTGCCACCGCGGCGAGTCTGTCTGAGACCTGTTGTCGACCACCCTGAGGAGCTGTCGCCGGCCGCCTCGCCTCTTTTCCTCTAAGCGCCATGGCCTCAGGATCCGAGTAAGTGTGGGCCGTCCGCCGGCAGGCCACGGCATAGGCCTGGCTGGCGTTGGGCCCGACTCGGCCTAGATCTCCTTACCTCGCCTCCTTGCGGCGCTGCCCAGGCTGGACCCGACGTCGGGCTCGATCCTCCCCCCGATCCCTCTGTGTCATTCAGGTTCTGAGGAGGTAGGGGTGGGGCCGGGAGGGGGATGAGCCGCTCTTCGCGTTCGCCCAGCCAGGCTCTTGTCCGCAGTGGGGCCCTGGGCGCCGCCGCTCCCCGTTCCCCCCCACCTTCCTCCCGCTTGCCGGGCCTCCGCGGGAAGTGTCAAGTAATAAGGGGGGGCGGGGGCAGGAGGCAGGGCTGGCCGTGGCCGTCTCGCCTGGGCTAGGCCTTAGCCAGGGAAGGCTTTGTCTTCCAGGCCCCAGAGCGCCGGGGCAAGCGACGGAGCGACTGGCGAGGCGGGGAGAGGCATGTCCCTGTCTCCTCCCCGCAGGTCCGCAGCGGCCCTCGGGTCGGGGCTGGAAGAGAGGTGGTATTAGAAGAGAAAGATATGTTGTACCGGGCTGGCCCCTGTGGCAGCTGAGGCAATCAGCTATATTTTTGTCTCCAGTGTCTTGCCTCACTCTGTTTTTAATTCCAGGATGAGGGTCATATTTTGTTCTCCTCAAAAATCAGTCGAGTAATACTGGCCTTTCAGCTCCCAGGCCACGTGTGCAAGTCACTTTATAGTCCCTTGAGAGGAGTGAAAATAAAACCTAAAGCTAATTTCCAAATCCAGGAATACTTCAAGTGACTTGTTAGCTTTGCCAGAGGCTCTTTCAGTCCCTTTAGTGTCTGTGGTTTATCTTCTCCTTTTCTTTTGCAACTTCTGCAATTTAGACCCACTTGATCTTACTAAGTCAGTTCCAGCAAGGTGTGCCAAGAATTTAGTGTCTGCAGTAGAGCTTGTGGTGGAAGTGACGGTCTCAAAGACATGTTTTGAGTCTAAATGAGGTGAACAGTGTTTTTAAAACGACATTTATACTTTTGCAAAGTTGTTCTCACCACATAGGAATCCACAAAAGTTACTCTGCAACTGGAAAACAGTTACTTCTTAGTTACAATTGTTGGATCTATGCTGTTGGCGGCCATCTTGTTGAACTGAGCTTTAGCAGAGTATAGCATTGCAAGATCTAATAGAGTGTTTCTGAATAGATTCTCGGTTTTGTGTGTATACCTGTCTAAAACAGTATTTGAGAACTTGGCATCTTTAGCATGGGTATGAACTCACTGCTTGGTTGTCCTGTGCTGTTCCAGTAAGTGGCTGCAGTCATCAGATATTTCACTCATTTGCTTCAAGGGAATTTTTTTTTTTTTTAATACTTACCCAGAGAAAGTAGTTCAGACTGTAATAGGGATGTTCAGGGTGGTAAAAAAACACTGACAGGTTTTATCTAGGAAGTGAGTTCATGAGGGTATTGATAAAAAGGTACACCAGCATACAGAAGGCATGACTGTTTTCACTTCTGTTACTAAAGCTGGAATAATTTTGAGTTGGTGACTTTTCATTGTACATTTACCATAGACTTAAAGGAACAGGTCAGTTCCCTACTTTATGTGGAGCTTTGAAGGTTGATAGTAATTTTCAGGAGAATCAGTAATCAGTAATTACTTTCTGATCTTGCTCTTCATACTGTCTATCACAATGCATAGCCTCTGGGCATTATCACATGGTGAACAAGGAGAGCTCTGACACAGAAAAGTGATGAAGTGATGTAATCGTAGAATCACAGAATGGTATGGGTTGGAAGGGACCTCAATGATCATCTCGTTCCAACCTCCCTGCCATGGGCAGGGACACCTTCCGTTAGACCAGATTGCTCCAAGCCCCATCCAGCCTGGTCTTTTAACACTTCCAGGGCAGGAGGTTGGAACGAGATGATCTTTGAGGTCCCTTCCAACCCAAACTATTCTGTGAACCCCCAGGAGAGATGCAATGATAGCAAATGATGATAATAATATTCTACATTGCTATTGGAAGATGGGTAGTGCTTGTCTATTAAAGTCCTTACTCTCGTCTGTAGGAGAAACAACATCACTCTCGTGTGTAGCTGTCGTAATTTCTTAACACCTTTGTTTCTTTGTCTGCAGAACTGTTAGGTCATATAATGAATTATCTGTCACACATCTTATGGTATAGTAGGCTAGAGCTGTAGTGACTCCTATGAAGGTATTATGGAAAGGCGCTTATATCCTGACAAAAAAGGAAACCCCGTTTTTCATGAGCACTTGAATATTTCTACTGGCTTGCTAGGTTTAACTAATAGGCTTTGACAGGCTAAACTCTTACAACTCTTCCTGTCAGGGGAGCTGCAGCATTGTCGTTTAATTCCCCTATTTATCTGGAATTTGACACCAAATGGACTTGAACTTTTGTTTCTGTTGCAGTGGTTACATGTCATTTCAGACGAGTCTGACAAATTCTTTTAGGCAAAACATCTTAGAGTCAGCAGCATCTCACTGACCACTTCTTTTTATAGATTGCTTCATAGCTATTTCCATTTGACTAGTAAAGTAGTTATATTTAGTGACAGAAAGCATTCTGCTTTGAACTCCTGAAACTGGTGCCTAGGAATAATATTATCTTTTCTCTTACTGTTGTAGTTTAAGCTCAGCTGGAGATGAAGTACCATGCATCTACTCACTCAACCCTGCCCCTCTCTCTCCACCCCCACCCTGGTAGAATGGGGAGGAGAATCAAAGTAAAACTTGTATGTTTAAATAAGAACAGTTTAATAATTGAAAATAAAGTAAAATACAGTAATTATGGTAAATGCTAATAATAATGATAATAAAAAGGGGAAAACAAGTGATGCACAATGCAATTGCTCACCACCTGCTGACTGATGCCAGACCCCCCTTCCCGAACCCAGATTGGCCCCTCTTCTTGGTAACTCTCCCCAGTTTATATACTGGGCATGACTTTCTATGTTGTGGAATATCCCTTTGGCCAGTTTGGGTCACCTGTCCCAGCTACACTCCCTTCCAGTTTCTTTTGTGTACCTCTTCACTGGCAGAGCATGAGACAAGAAGAAAAGTCCTTGACTTAGGATAAACATGACTTAGCAAAAAACCAAAATATCAGTGTGTTATCAACACCATTCTCATACTGAATCCAAAACGCAGCACTGTAACAGCTACTGAGAAGAAATTAACTCTATCCCAGCTGAAACCAGGACACTTACAAACAAGTATAGTTTCTAAATGACAAGACAACAAAGAAACCTGTAGAAAATGGAGAATAAAATGGGTGGTGGGGGTGAAAGGGGGGAATAATATCACTTGGACTCATTAACTTCTGTTTTCTTTGCTAGTTCTAAAGCAGATGACTTATCGACTGCTATTCTGAAGCAGAAGAACAGGCCCAATCGGTTAATTGTTGATGAAGCCATCAATGAAGACAACAGTGTTGTGTCACTGTCCCAGGTGCGTCACCTATAAAAGCAAAGCATTTAATCTGGTAATTTGCAATCTGTTGCTGTCTATTAACTTGAAATGTAACTTTGCAACATGAATCTAAGTATTTGTGTCAGAAGCTGCAGCAGTTACAAATGAGGGGGGTGGGCTAAATAAATAATCATATATAATAATGATTAATGAATGATAAAGTACATTTTGATTCTAACTTTGAGGATTCAGTGGAGCTCATGCCCTTAGTCTGGCTTTAGGATTAGCTCTTGACTACTGTAGTGGAAACCCCTGTCTTTGTAGATCTAGTATATTGCTTTAAAGATGAAATTCTCCAAAGTCAAGTAACTTTCCTTCAAATACTTGAATTCATAGAATCATTAAGGTTTAAAAGACCTCCAAGATCATCGAGTCCAACCTTTGACCAAACCACCACCATGTCAACTAAACCATAGCACTAAGTGTCATGTCCAGGGGTGGTGACTCCACCACTTCCCTGGGCAGTCTGTTCCAATGTTTAACAAACCTTTCTGTGAAGAAATTCTTCCTGATGTCCAACCTGAACCTCCCCTGGTGCATCTTGAGGCCATTTCCTCTTGTCCTGTCACTAGTTGCCTGGGAGAAGAGACCAACCCCCACCCCACTACAACCTCCTTTCAGATAGTTGTAGAGAGAGATAAAGTCTCCCCTGAGTGTCCTCTTCTCCAGGCTAAACAACCCCAGCTCCCTCAGCCACTCCTCACATGACTTGCTCTCTAGACCTGTCACCAGCTTTGTTGCCTTTCTCTGGACACACTTCAGCACCTCAGTGTCCTTCTTGTGAGGGGCCCAAAACTGGACATAGCACTTGAGGTGTGGCCTCACCAGTGCTGAGTACGGAGGAACAATCACTGCCCTGGTCCTGCTGGCCACACTTTCTGATACAAGCCAGGATGCCATTGGCCTTCTTGGCCACCTGGGCACACTGCTGGCTCATGTTTAGCTGCTGTTGACCAGCACCCCCAGGTCCTTTTCCACTGGGCAGCTTTCCAGCCACTCTTCCCCAAACCTGTGGCATTGCATAGGGTTGTTGTGACCCAAGGGCAGAACCTGGCACTTGGCCACCTCATATAATTGGCCTCGGCCCATCAATTCAGCCTGTCCAGATCCCTCTGCAGAGCCTTCCTACCCTGGACCTGATCCCCTGGTTGTCCCGCATCTGCTGTGTGACCACACTCAAGATGATCTGTTCCATAACCTTCCCTGGCATTGAGGTCAGGCTGACAGGCCTGTAGTTCCCCACATCCTACTTCTGACCCTTCTTGTAGATGAGCATCCCATTGGCTAACCTCCAGTCCTTTGGGACCTCCCTGGTTAACCAGGATTTCTGATAAATGATGGAGCACAGCTTGATGAGCTCTTCCACCAGCTCCATTAGTACCCTTGGGTGGAGCCCATCTGGCCCCATAGACCTGTGAGGGTCTAAGTGGCTCAGCAGGTCACTAACTGCTTCCTCCAATTGTTTTGTCAAAAGCTTGTTCTAATGCTGTTATTGTTTACAGGCAAAAATGGATGAATTGCAGCTGTTCAGAGGAGACACTGTCCTGCTAAAAGGGAAGAAGAGGAGAGAAGCAGTCTGCATTGTTCTGTCAGATGATACGTGCTCAGATGAGAAGATTCGCATGAATAGGGTTGTTCGCAATAACTTGAGAGTGCGCCTAGGTGATGTGATCAGGTGAGGACTAGTTTGCCAACTGTTGTGTATCCCTGGGTTGCCTAAATAATTTGTGCGCTGGCTTTGATTTGATTAGGTCTGTAGCAGAGACAGGGTCTGCAGGAAGTATTCTTGCATCTTCCAGAGGAGATCACAGAAATGTTTTCAAGCATGTGTCTTACATCAGGGATCTCAGTTTATTTTTGCATGTGTTTCTGGCTGTATGCATATTCAGATTAATACTAAAAATTATGCTAAAGATTCTTGAAGTCTCTTCAGGACCTTCACAAGCCTGGATCCTGTTGTTACATTAAATAGCTCAATTTACCCCACTGTTGTCATAGTATTCTTCCCAAATTTACATTGTCAGGTGAATTCACAATTTTTTTCCCATCTAAATTTTTAGTGTCCGCAAAGTTAACTGTGAAAAGTAGTAAACAACACTGTAATTGATCTTAGAGTATGGTTAGCTCAAGCACTGAGCTACCCTATAACAAACAGAAGTTAAAACTTGAAGCAGTCAAATAGCAAGATTAAAAATCCCTGAAGATTGTTTATATTCCAATGTTTGTTATAAAATAATTTTAAAATTAGGAATACTTTAAGTGTTGCAGGAATTTTGTACAACACTTGCAGAAGGTAGTGGGAAAGCATTGAACTATACATTTTGGCTTACAGGAGGCAGGTTCCAGTCTATGATGGAGAGAAAAAATGTGTCAGCATTTCTTAAACATAAAAATGCTAATTTGCAGGTTTAAATATGTGAGAGCTGACAGCTCTTTCTCCTGAGCATTTTTCTAATCTGGAATATTGTGCATGTTCTGGGAAAATTGGAACCTGGTTTCTGATACTAGACTTCCTGAGGTTATATCTGGAATAGTCTTTAAATACAAAATTTGTTTCATATGAACTGTAGAGGAGAGGAACAAGTCTGTTCCACCCATCTCTCTACCACTAGAAAATGCAAATTTTAAACATGACTGTAGTTGGAACAGAACGGTGCTTTGAGCTACTCTGTGGATTTAAAATAAAGGTGAATCCTTACTTTAACCCTATATAAGGTTACTGTTGGAGTAATTTCTAGTGTGATGGTTCAACCTGTGCTATCCCCTTCTCTACCGGGACTGGGTGGTAGTGGTTCTCAGCCTTCCAAATGTGTTACTGATTTTGTTGTCTTTGTTGCAAAGGTCAGAGAATTTTCACATCTCTTACCTTCAAAGTTTTTCTTGCTGATCTTTAAGTATTTATTGTGTTAATTTCTGTGGCCTGGTTTCTGCCAAAATCCAGATTCATGCACTAATTGCTTCCTGCTTGTAGTCTGTCAGCTGTTTTCCTTCTATGGGGCAGTTTGTCTTTACCTTTTTGCTATATCCTCACTGTAAAGCCTGTGGTTAAAGAATCTCTTCATATTCTCTAACAAACTAGCACATGAAAAGTTGCATGCTCAGCTGCAGTTCCATATAGGCTTTTTTTAGCTGGCAAAGCTCGTTTGAGCTTTTTGCGTCTGGCACAGCTTGATACTCTTGAGGTGTCACTACAGTAGGCTGTTGGCCTACACTGTAAAATAATATCTGAGATATTTATTTAAAAGGGGGAAGGGGCCTTCAGACTTTAACCTAAATGTCAGTCTCCACAAAGGGGGATTGACAGACACCTGGCTATCCCTGGTTGGTACTGAGAACCTTTGCTCAGAATGAGGTTTATCAGCAACAGGAGCTCTATTCTCTGTACTAAATTATGAGCAAGAGAGGAAGGAACAAAGATTTATTCCCAGCTCCCTTTCCCTTACAGTTAGTTCAGCAGTGGCTCATAGAATCATAGAATGGTTTGGGTTGGAAGGGACCTCAAAGATGATCTAATTTTAACCTCCCTGCCATAGGCAGGGACACCTTCCACTAGATCAGGCTACTCAGAGTCCCATCATCTTCTCTGGGCAATCTGTGCCAGTGTCTCACCACCCTCATAGTAAAGAATTTCTTCCTATTATCTGATCTAAATCAGTACTCTTTCAGTTTGAAGCCATTCCTCTTTGTCCTGTCACTGTGTTCCCTTGTAAGAAGCCCTTCCAGCCTTTCCTGTAGGTTCCCTTCAGGTACTGGAAGGTGCTATAAGGTTTACCCCGAGCCCTCTCTTCTCCAGGCTGAACAACACCAACTCTCTCATCCTGTTTTCATAGGAGAGGTGTTCCAGCCCTCTGAGCATCTTTGTGGCCTCCTCTGGGCTTGCTCCAACAGGTCCATGACCTCTTTATGTTGGGGCCCCCAGAGATGACTGCAGCACTCCAGGTGGGGTCTCACAAGAGCAGAGTAGAGGGGCAGAATCCCCTTCCTCGACCTGCTGGCCATGCTGCTTCGGATGCAGCCCAGGCTTTCTGGACTGCAAGAGCACATTGCCAGCTCATGTCAAGCTTCTCGTCCACCCACACCCCCAAGTCCTCCTCAGGGCTGCTCTCAGTCCATTCTCTGCCCAGCCTGTACTTGTGCTTGGGATTGCCCTGACCCAGGTGCAGGAGCATGTGTTGGAACAAAAGTTAGCTCATGACTCTCACAGGTCTTTAGGCTGCATTAGTAACTTATGAATGTATCTTGGGGATAGCAAAGGGGGGGCTACAGAGGAGCAGGGGGTAGTATGAAACCCCCCCATCAGTTTTGGATAGGGCTGAGAGGAATGAATGAAAAGCATGTGTTGTGAAGACTAGCTCTCTGATGGACATGATTTTTGCCTTGTCATCATTCTTACACATGTGAGAAGTCTCACCAGGGCTTTGGATGGTCCTTTTTTGCATTTGTACTGGCCTAGGAAGGGACATCATTGCCTTTTCCAGACTTGGGTATAAGTCCAGCATGATGTGGTTAACTGGAGTTTTCTTCTGTTTCAGCATCCAGCCTTGCCCAGATGTGAAATATGGCAAACGTATCCATGTGCTGCCAATTGATGACACAGTAGAAGGGATCACAGGGAACCTGTTTGAGGTTTATCTCAAGCCATACTTCCTGGAAGCTTACAGACCCATCAGGAAAGGTAATAGCACCTCTTATTGAAGTCCTGATGGCAGTGAGTGTGAACTAGTCCTGATACTGAATAAAAAGAATTTCTGGAAGCTTGCACAGATCTCCATGGAGCATTAGACTGACAACTGTAGAGTGCAATTTTGTTGTTGCTGTTTTAATTTTTTTCTAAACTTCAGAAGAAAGAGTGATATCTGTTGCTGGCTGGCAGAGCAGCTTCGTAGTTCTCTGTCATGGTTTAATCCCAGCCAGCAACTAAGTACCATGCAGCTACTCACTCACACATCCTCCCCTCTTCCCAGTAGGGAGGAGGATCGGAAAAGAAGTAAAACTCATGGGCTGAGATAAGAACAGTTTAATAATTGAAACAAAATATAATATTAATTATAATAATAATTGGAGAGAGAGAGAGGGAGGAATAAAAGCCAAGAGAAACAAGTGATGCACAATAAAATTGCTCGCTACCTGTTGACCAATGCCCAGCCCATCCCCAAGCAGCAATATGTGGCTCCTGGCCAACTCCCCCCAGTTTATATACTGAGCATGATGTTCTATAGTGTGGAATATCCCTTTGGCCAGTTCGGGTGAGCTGTCCCAGCTGTGCTCCCTCCCAGCTTCTTGTGCAGCTCCTCACTGGCAGAAACATGAGACACTGAAAAGCCCTTGACTCAGGGTAAGCACTGCTCAGCAACAACCAAAGCATCAGTGTGCTACCAGCATTATTCTCATACAGAATCCAAAACACAGCACTGTACCAGCTACTGAGAAGAAATTAACTCTATCCCAGATGAAACCAGGACATTCTCTTGTGTTTTTGCTATGTGGGATGGGAGAACATCAGAAAAGGCTCAGGTAGAACTCAGTTTAATGAGATTTTACTCCTGAGTTTCTACTACTTGATGGGATTGGGGAGTTGCCCACATATTAATCAATTGATTGGATATACTAGCCAGCACCCTGACTAAATGCACTTTTTCAAGGTATTAATTACTGAGAAAGTACATAAAAAACAAATATACTTTTAGAGTTGTGCTAGTAGCACTTATGCTGGAACAAATAGGTCCAAATACAATATATACACAAGTTGAATTTATCCATCTTCTGTAGCCCAGTTTAGCTAGGAGTCATAGTGCAGTATCATATATTCTACTTCTGGAGATAATCAGTTATAACTTGTAACAACTAGTTATAATAACTTCAAAATGAATTTTGATTAAGTCAAGGCTTTTTGCCTTTTTAAAAAATGTTAAATTGAAACTGAATGGAAAAGAAACATGATTCCTTGCCTTTGTGTTTTGTATTTAAGCAGAGTATTATTTTTTATTGTTTGCTGTTTTTGTTTGCTGTTTGTTTCTGGATGAAATTTGATGGTGCTCAGGTGGTCACAGTACATGCAGCTCTTAAATTTAAAATGCAGGGCAGTGTTAAAAATGCCAGCAGTGTATACCTGCATAACCCACTTCCTTGTCCTCTGGGGCTGCTGGTAGTACAAGGGTTGACATTTTACAGCAGGCTTCTGAAATGTGGGATTTTACAGGTGACATCTTCTTGGTGCGTGGAGGGATGCGTGCAGTGGAGTTCAAAGTAGTGGAGACAGATCCAAGCCCGTACTGCATAGTGGCTCCAGACACAGTGATCCATTGTGAAGGAGAACCCATCAAACGAGAGGTGAGCAGAACCCTACTGTGCAGTTCTACTGAATCCCCTCTGTCCAAAATCTGTTTTGGTGACAGTCCTTAAGAGCAGCAGTGTTTGCAGTTACTGTTTTGGCATTTTGTGTATTGAATATAAGGATTGAAACATCTGGTTTCAGGAGGTGAGCTGCTGCTAAAGGTAGTCAGAGAAATGTGTTTCCACTGTCCTTCCTCAAATGCTGAGGTAGCACCAGTGTGTAGGTTTGCTGATGAGATGTCATACTTTGGCAGCAACTGGTTTTGCATATATTCTTCCATATATCTCATGCTAGATTTTAGATTCATCTTTTAATTCCAAAGTTCCCTTGATCCATAGCAGGGAGGGCTACAATGTTGCTAAATTTCATGCCACGTGAAAAGAGAGCAATTGGTACTTTTTCAGTGAGAAATTTGAAATCTCTAAATGGTTGATTTTAATTTCTTTTATTTTATTTTTTCTTTTCTCCTCCCAGTCACTTAAGGTGTCTAAGCCTTGAGTGTCCTAAGCTTGAGGCAACCTGAGTGGATTGTCTGTCAGGTCTTGGCCACCTTACTGTTACAGAGTAGGAAATCTCAGAGAAATGGGCTAAGGTGGTTCTATGCTTCATAAAGTAAGTGCCTTTTTACCAGCTGCACATCAGGATGAGTCCTAGTTTGTAGTTAGCTCTGCCTTTTGAAAAATTCACCTCTATTTGACACTTGAGGCCATGTCTGGGCACTAGATGAGTCCAGTTTGGGCTCCTCAGGACACAACAGAGACAGATAGGAGCAAGTTCAGCTAAGGTCACCAAAAATGATGTGGAGCTAGAGGTCAGAATGAATGAGGAACAGCTGGGAGGGGGTTGATGCAGCATGGAGAAGGTCAGGCTTACTGGTAACTGACTGATGGGAAGGGGTGGATAATCAGGCTCTCCGAAGAGCTGCACCCAGGGACAGGACTAGAGGCAATGACACAAGCTAGATCAAGGAAAATTCCTAATAGAAAAAGGCTTCTCCAAGCCCCGGAGAAAGGCATATAGAGGGCAGGAATCTGCACACCTGGAGACCTTAAGCACTTGATAGGGCCAGACCCTGAGCAACCTGCTTGAAGTAATAATTCCAGTTTGTGGGGCTTGGGTTGAGCCCCTCTGAGATTCCAGACTGTGTTATTTTATTATTTATTATGGCCTAATATTACAGATAACTAAGATCAGTAGAAATTTGGACAACCAAATGAATGGATGCTATAGAGTTATACTGAAAGATTTGGTTATGGGTGGGCTTATCTGCACAGTGTTTTCTGTTAATTTGAGTCAATCCCAAAAGAAAACACTATGTCGGAGAACTGTATGGTAGCTAGGGTATGTCAGGTAGTTAGAAATGCCACATACAGTTTAAGGAATTAGTATATTTTATACTGGACTTCATTATCTTATTATCTTTGTTAGCCACATCAGAGGGTCACACAATTTGTTTTGTGCTAGAGTCTGTAGGGGCCCTGGCAGCAGAGGCTGTCATTCAAGAGGATGGGCTTCAGTGAGGCATTTCCCTTTGCATGTTTGGGAAGAGAGAGCTAAGAAACAATTGTAGAAGATACCAGGAAGACTTGAAAGTGAGAATCTCAAGACATCAAAGAAATGGCAATGAGCAAAAACCTGGGTTCTGTAGACCAGGAGGGATTGTTGAGTTGTTGTTTTCACTCAGATGTTTAATGTATTTCCTTCTGGGTAGGATGAAGAGGAGTCACTGAATGAAGTGGGCTATGATGACATTGGTGGCTGCCGGAAGCAGCTGGCTCAAATCAAAGAGATGGTGGAACTTCCTCTCCGACACCCTGCTCTCTTCAAGGCCATAGGAGTGAAGGTATGTCCCCATCTGCACCAGGTGGATTAGTGGGCTTGCCCTTGAGGATGACTTGATGTCAGAGGTTCATGAAGTATTGGGAGGGGAATAAGTAATTTGTTTATTTTGGGGGGGAGTTTTTTGGTTTGCTTGTATGGGGTTTTTGGTTTTATTGTTTGTTTGTTTGTTTTAAATGCTGGTGTTAGGAAAGTATTTCCTTACATGCTTTGGACACAGATTAAAGTACTGACAACTTGCAAAGCAGAGGAATGCTTTGAATCAGTGCTGTCAGTTACTGGCAAGGTTTTTGTTTGTCATGCAATGTAGTAAGCATGTTGATAGCAATGCTGGCATGGCAACTGTTACACAAGTTTTGTCCCAGTTTAAATGAGACAAGGGTCTTTTGCTGAGGATGGATTAGGAGGAAAAGACCCAAACTTCTCTTTCCAAGCAATTATAAATCCAAAATTAAGAGGCTTCGATTGAAGGAAAACAAATTATGGAAAAGGGAAAATAACAGCCCTTTATTAAAGGTATGTGTGTATTAACAGGAACACGAAAAAAACCCAAGTAAAATAACTAAGTAATACTCCTATACCCACCAATAATCCCCTTCAAGAACAAAACCGATAAACTGGCAAAAGGAAAATAGTTTAATTTCTTGCACCCTTTGGTGCGGTTCCAACCACAGTCAGCAGGGGGCGCCGTTGGGTCACTGAAGGTGCAAAAACTTGTAGTGTCCTATTGTAGTCACCAGGTGGCGCTGTTGGATCACTGGGGGAGTAGAACTTGTGATGTCCAGTGCCTGTCACCAGGCGGCGCTGTGAGATCCTTGGCTGCCGCCAGGTGGGGGGGGAAGAAGGGGAAGGAAAACAACAGCAATAAAACAGAAAGTTCTCCCAATGGAAGAAAACTCACAAACTTCAGCTGATTAGGGTCCGTTGTAAGCAGGGTCTGCAGCCAGCCACAACTGAGCCAAGAACAGCAGCCAGAACTCCCCTCCGACAGGAAAGAGACAAAGGAACCCGGCAGTGTCTGCAGCCCGCAGCCAGCTCTCCTCCAGGGCAGAGAGAGACTCCCCTCTCCCCCAGCCTCCACCCCTTCCAGTCACACACCAGCCAACCCCCTCCCTTCGTTGTCAAGGAAACAAATCGGCCATTAGTGGGCTCGGCCGATTCTTTTGTTCACACACACACACACACACACACACACACACACACGGCAGGGGGAAGGGGAAGAAAAAAATTCTTTGCTAAAATCAGAACTATGACATGTTTGTATCACAATTTTGGACTGGCTTTATCAAATGCTTACAGATTCACTGTGGAGCTACTTAGGCATTCTGATACTAACTCACCACCTAAGTCCCTTGCCTTTGTCCTCAGCCTCCACGTGGGATCCTGCTGTATGGTCCTCCTGGCACTGGTAAAACACTTATTGCCCGAGCAGTGGCCAACGAAACAGGGGCTTTCTTCTTCCTGATCAATGGTAAGTTTTGTGGCTACTTTGACCCCTGATCTGCTGTGTACTTATTCATCCATCTTATGGTAAAGAATGGTATTAATAGGGCTTGTAAAGCCATGTTGTCTCCCTGACATCCTTCCTTACCTCTTTGAAGTTTGCCTCTGGGAACACTTGGAGGCCATTTGTGTGGAAGTGTCTGTAGTGTCACTTCCCAAAAGCTTGACTGTTTTGTAGCAGGCTCGTTGGAAAGACAGCTTTGCAATACAGGAACCTGGAGTCTGTGTGGTTGAGTGTTCATTTATGTTGGTGAGAGCAGAGCTGGGAGTGGCAAGATTATTCTATGTATATGGGTGCAGGATGCTTGTTTCTGTTGTTGCTAGCATGTTCCATTCAGAAAAGAAGCTGATCAGCTGTGGATTTGGTTTTCCCTCAAGTAAAGCACAAGACCTGTTCTGTTTCACATAACATTAACTGGGTGGAGCTGTCCTGAAAGATATAAGTACCTTGGGACTTAGCTACAAGTAA
>NW_026087755.1:0-32639 GCF_022539395.1 Myiozetetes cayanensis | reverse complement strand
TCCACTGCTCTAATTCCAAAACAGAAAAAATGGAAAACCCAGAACTCCAGACTCTTATTTGAATTCAAGGCCCACCCCATTCCCAATCCTGTATTACATGTATGAAAAGCCAAGTTTCAATCCTGACCCAGCCCCAAACCCTCTTCCCTTAATCATGACCCAGACCCTGCCAGCAGAACAACAAACCTGCCAAAGTTCTGCCCAATCCCCACCCTGAGCTCTAAAGCCCAAACCCTGACCATGAAGCACCCCCACAGCCCTTGGGAGCAGGGCAAGGACCTGCAGGGCCCAGAGCAGCCCCAAGGGGTTGGCAGAGCAATGGGAGGTGACCTGGATCTGCTCAGCTCTGCAGGGACCCCCAGCAGAAGGGCCTGGGCTCTGTCAGGGATGTCCTGTGGCACAGGGGCTCAGCATCCAAGCCAAGAAGGCCAAGTGCACATGGCAGCAGCCAGAGCTGGGGGACAGCAGAGCCATCAGGGAGGGCCCAGAAATGCTGCTAGGAGGGGGGTGGGAAAGCAGGAGGGGTGTGTGCAGCCTGCAAGGCCAGAGGAGCAGCAGGGCCAGGGGAGCACAGCCTGCAGCAGAGATGGCCAAGGGCTCTGGCAGGGCTGCAAGGCCCAAAGGCACCCAGGCCTTGGTGCCCTTGGCTCTGGCAGCTGCCTCTGCCCCTCAGGCCACCACCAGCAACTTTCCTTTGTCTGCCTGCACTCCTGGCCTGCAAGGATCTGCTCGAAGGAGTCCCTGGGGAGGTTTTGTCAGTGCCTGCCCTCAGTGGGGCCCAGCAATGCTTCAAGGGACTGGGAGTTTGGCTTCTGACTTCTTGAGCAGCTTCTTCAATTTTCTCTCAGTACTTCAGAACAATGGACTTTTCTTTAAACACGCTGTGGGGCTCATTAAAATAGAGAAAAACAAATTATTTTCCTTCTTTTAATTATCTTCATGTTTTCAAGTCTTCAACAACTAATTGGAGTTGTTTTGTAGTTTAGCTAAGGAGGAAGATTTTAAAGTGGACATCAAAAAACCACTTTTTTCTATGAAAGGGAATGATTTACACAGAGCTTTGGGATGCAAAAGGGTCCGGTTGCAAAGGATTTGGACACAAAGATAAAGGGACAAAGGATATTAGTAAGACCTAATTATTTAGATAGAATTATAGATTCCCAATAACAACACTCACACCACAGTCAGTTCACACCCACACCCAGGCAAAAATGTGTGGACACATAAATATCCGAGTGTGTTAAGGTCCCTTGTATGTATTTTTGGTGCTTTTGTAGAGGATATGCTGCAGCTGTGATAACATAACCTTATTCTGCTAACTAGAGGATATGCTGCTATGAGAATAAAATCTTATGTTTCAATTGTGAAAACATGATCTGTTGTTCTGATGGCCTTCTGATGATACTAGGATGTGAAAGATCTACCAAGAGAAACAGCAGCAAAACTGGATATAGAAAACAGGGTCTCAGTACCGGCTATCAGAGTATTTTGTCGCAAAGCGCCGGACTGCCCAAGAGAGGCAGGAAATGGAAGCTTACGGGAGCGGTGACCATGGGAAACATGGCATCTGTGCAAGAAAAGGCGACGTTAAAGTTATTGCTGAAATTAGAAAAGCAACAAGAGACAGAGGTTAAGACTGTTGATTTAGGAGATTTGCTGCAGTGGGGGCAGCAGAAAGGGTTTTTCCAAGACACAGATCAAGTGTTCTCTCTCACTGTATGGAATCAATTGGGAGACAACCTGTTGCAATTTATCTGTGCAGGAAACACCAGTGCAGCATGTCTGTCATCTGTGTGGGATGTCTGTGCTAGAATTTTGGAACAAGTCCTTGCGGAAACAGCAGCAGTTCAAAAATTGAAACAAGCTCTTTTGAGCGGAGGGGAGGCTGCGGTAGAAGTGCTGAAAGCCGCAGCAGCGATGCTGAAAGCCACCCTGAAAGATGGGAGGGTCCCAATCACTTCGTTTCCTACAGAGGAAACAAATTTATGGAATGGTAATCTTATTGTTCCATCTGCACCGCTGACACCCGGCCGAACAGGCATCAGCGTCCTTTCAAGTCCCTCCGTATAAGCCTCTCAAAGAACCTGAAAATGTGCCTTGACCAAATGACGATAGTGACATGGAAATAGACGATCCAGGTCCTGTGCAACAGGAGACTGCCATGGCACAGGATCAGCTTCACCCGGATCCTATCATGCAAGAAGTGCGGAAGCAAAACAAACACTTCAAAGGCTTGTTAGAAGAAATGCACCAAATAGATACCAGCTCTGCAAGTAACAGGAAAATTCAAAGAATGTATGATAAAGCAGTGCAGACTATCAAAGATTACTTAGTGGAGTCGGCAACCGCAGAAAAGAAAACAGAACCCGTTCAACCAGAATGCATTCAGCAGTCTTCTAGCAAGACATGTGAAAATAAAAAGACTGATGATATTGCAAAAATGAGGAGAACCCTGTGATGGACTGAAATGTGTGTGGAAGATGGATCTATGTCTCGTCAAGAGGCAGATCAATATATTCGAGACCAATATGGGGGAATTCCTGAAGAACTGATAGAAGAATATAAGGCTATGAGAAAGCAGGGCAGTGATCGATATCAAGGTATGCGACGATTAACGGATCCTCCACGATCTCAACAGCAGGCAGCAACATCCAGTGTCAAAAGTGGGAACACTCCTGATCCACCACCACCACCACTAATGGATCCTGACTATTCATCGCTGGAAGGGTGTGATTGAACATGCGATCCTTGCAGGGTATACGCTGCCTGCTTCTGTTACTGCTTATCCTGTAATTACAGACCTGCAGCGACAAAGACGATGGACACCCCTGGATTGGAAAACAATTTTTTTTAGAGAAGTACAACTTGCCATCATGCAATATGGACTTGATAACAAATATGTACAACAAATGTTAGAACAATTTTTCAAAAGCCAAGTCCTAACCCAAACTGATATTAGGGCTGTGATGGAAATGTTTTTTGATCCTACACAACAACTGTTGTTTTCTGAAAGATGGAAGGATAAAGTGCGGATAGCTCAGGTGGAAAACCTGAATAGAGGACCCAATGATCCGTTAACTGCTGCTACTGAAGACATGCTTTTAGGACAAGGGCAGTTTGCCAATCCTAATGTGCAAGCTGCATCACATCCAATTATATTACAACAAGCTCAGGCCCTTGCTTTAGCAGCTGTAAAAGAGGTACCACAGATCAGACAACCAGTGCCACCTTATAGTAAGATAATGCAAGGCCCCAATGAACCATATATGGAATTTGTTAATCGACTAAAAGAAGCCATCGAAGCATCTCCTAATCTTACCCCTGATGCCAAGGGTGCAGTCGGAAAAGACCTGGCTGTGCTTAATGCAAACAAGCA
The DNA here is from genome assembly GCF_022539395.1 of Myiozetetes cayanensis. NCBI lineage: Eukaryota > Metazoa > Chordata > Aves > Passeriformes > Tyrannidae > Myiozetetes > Myiozetetes cayanensis. Next base: position 29,263 of record NW_026087755.1, on the reverse strand, counting down.
ATGTAAACAAGTTATAGCTGCCTTACCAAAAACAGCCACTTTGGTAGATATGATTGAGGCCTGTTCAAGAGCACCAATCATCGAAGAAGAACAGTAAAGAGCCAACATTCAAGCCAAGGCACGTGCTAGTGCATTAGCAACAGCTTTGAAACATATAGTACAGCAAGGATGAGGCAATCGTGGAAGACAAGTAAAAGTAGTATATCTCCCCCTCATAACTCTTGCATAAAATGCTTTATGTATTAAATTGGCTTAATCCTTGTAGTAGGGATAATAACTTGCCAGCAGTACAACGACACATTACACATGATCAAAATATAAATCAGAATATACACAAACCTTTAGTATAGATTTATGACCCTGTCCTTAATCAGTGAAAGAAAGAAAAAAACAAACAAAAACCCCAACCCAAACCAACCAAACAAACAAGAAAAACAAAACTCCCAAAAAAACAAACAGAAACAAAAACAGCAATGTATGTTGTTAACCTGGGGAAAGGGTTATACTTGTGTTTCCACAGATCATCAAGAACCCCGTTGGGTTCCAGCAAAATGAATAAAGCCATGGCTACAGCATGACTCAGCCATTCCCGTTAGAGCCCAAAGCTGAAGCAAGATGTCTACACAGACTGCGACAGGCACTGGCTCTGTGGTTGGCAGTGACTGATACACAGCACTTAGCACCCTTTGCCCCAGAAATCATATTCCGAGAAGGTTTAAGACCTGAATCACAAGATTCCCCTGACCTCCAGAGACAACTGAATAGCGCTTGTAGCAAGCATGGTTATCAATGTCGACCGTGGATATGTGTGTATTGTAACACCTGTAACCAAAGTCACTGGAGAGTAGTGAGAAACTCCAATTCTGAACAACTAGCAGGGAGTGGCTATCAAAATCTGAGTGGTAACTCTGAACATTGGAATTTTTCTGAGAACAGTGCAGGGCAATTTAGTGTCAACACATCTAGGGTCTTTTTATTACCACCAGGATATTTCCTTATTTGTGGTAATCGTGCATGGGAAGGTATCCCTTTTCATCCAGTGGGAGGTCCATGTTATATCGGAAAATTAACACTCTTTGCCCCCAGCCTAAGGCAACTGTGGAACGAAACACGACGTACGAAAAGCAATCTTCATCGCTTTGGTCCAGACTGTGATGATGATGTTAGAATTGGATCTGATGCAGGAACCATTAGCCATGTTTCTTCCTGGAGGACCTGCCCCTTCTAATTATGCTAAATTGAAGCGCTCAGCATGTTGGACTATTAAGCAGTTTAATACAACATCCAATGTCATATCCCAGATGCTGACTGACGTAGATAGTGTACGACACTCAGTTTTGCAGAATAGAGTAGCAATTGACTTTTTACTGCTAGCACAAGGCCACGGGTGTCAGGAATTTGAAGGAATGTGTTGCATGAATTTGTCTGATCATTCACACAGCATACATAAACAGCTACAGACCTTACAGGAATGTTTGGATCATGTTACTTATGGTACATCACCATTTACTGATTGGCTGAAAGGACTTAGATTGGGACCACGGCTTATGCAGATTGTACAATGGTTGGCACCCGTTGTCTTTCTGCTCCTAGGAGTGTGTATTTTTCTGCCATGTCTGGTACAATGTTTTCGCAGCTTAATGGTTCAAACTGTATCTGCTTTGTTAAAAAAAGGGACAAGTATAGGGATTTTTAGTGCTAATATAGAGGGTATGCTGCAGCTGTGAGAACAGTGCCTTATGTTGCTTATAGTGCTAACATTGAAGATATGCTGGTATGAGAACATAATCTTATGTTTCAATTGTGAAAACATGATCTGTTGTTCTGATGGCCTTCTGATGGTACCAGGATGTGAAAGATCTACCAAGAGAAACAGTAGCAAAACTAGATATAGAAAACAGGGTCTCAGTACAGGCTATCAGAGTGGGAAAGGACATAAAGAATGTTAAAGAAACAAAGCTAATAGAAGAGTATTGTTAGAAAACTGTATAAAAAACAGCTGCTTGAATCAAATAAATGGTGTTCTCTGATCATCATATTGGTGTGCTGAGTCGTCCGTGCTCGCATGAAAACCCCACAGAGCTCAAAGCATTATAAATTGTTACACAGCATTCAGTTTCTGATCAATTTAACATTCCACAAACGTCTTGTTCTTTTAACAGTAACAGATCTAAAGCTAATCTGTTTTGCAATGTCATCTTAGTAGTTTGCTGGACTGGAGTGTTTAATTCTCCAAATGCATGCTGTGTCCAATTGCTTAAAACACTTAATTGCCAGGTAATATCTTCTAACAGAAATTGGTGTCTGTTTAAGGTGAGAGAGGGGGTAAAGAAATTCTCAAGAAAGAGGGATGCTTTTTGTCCAGTGGTACAATAATCTGGAAAATCAATCCCTTTAATTGCCCATTGTGGTCTTTGTGTTGTTTTTGAAGAGGGAATAACACTGCAATGGGGACGTTCTTTAGACACTTGAGTGAAAGCAAAGACACGCCTGGGGCAAAGGGAGGGAATTCCAGGTCCACCCCCAAGTCCAGCATGGGAATAAACCTTTCCATCAGAGCACCCCCAAGCCATCCCCAGAGGGGCTTTATATTTTGCAGTTTTACAGTCAGTCTTGTCTGCACGATCAAGGATGGTGATCTTTAGTTTAGGATTTCTTGGAGTGCCGTGGATGGGGCAGTGGGTACAGGGAACTCCGCAGTGATGAAGAAGGTGTGTGAGGGTTATGAGGACAGTGCCTTTATGAGGCTGCACCATTATGGGGTGGATGGGGTTTATGGCAACAAAGCTTTTATGACAATAATGGGGTTCATGAGGTCATGGCCTTTATCATGGGAGCCTCTTATGAGGTTTATGGGCTTTATGAGGACAGCACCATTATGACATGTATGGGCTTTATGAAGACAGAGCTTTTATGAGGAAAGCCCCATTATGAGGTTGTTGGGCATTATGAGAACAGTGTCTTTATGAGGCTTGCACCATTATGAACTGTATGGGGTGTATGAGGAAATGGCCTTTATGATGTGAGCCCCATTATGAGGTGTATGGGCTTTATGAGGACTGAAGCATTATGAGGTGTATGGGCTTTATGAGGACAGGGCATTTGTGTTGTTATGAGATTTATGGCATTTATGGGAACATCTCCTTTATGATGACAGCCCCATGAGGAGGTTTATGGGCCTTATGAGGACAGTGGCCCTATGAAGCCTGCACCATTCTGAGGTGTATGAGGTTTATGAGGACAGTGCCTTTATTAGGGTTGCACCATTAGGAGGTGGATGGGGTTTATGAGGAGAGAGACTTTATGATGAGAGCCTCTTATGAGGTTTATGGGCTTTATGAGGAGAGCACCATTATGACATGTAAGGGTGTTGTGAAGACAGAGCTTTTATGCTGGGAGCTCTTTTATGAGGTGTTTGGGCTCTATGAGGCCTGCACCGTTATGAGGCTTCAGCCACAACTCCCACGTGATCCGACACCAGCACATCCACACTGGGGCACGAACCTACTTGTCCCCACCAGGCCTGTGGAGTTTTATTCATGCAGTGTCAAAGATACCCCAAAACGATATTCTCCCTGGGAAAAGGGCTTATTTATGGAGAGCACTGCTTTTTGGGAAGCAGGAAAAATTGTCCCTCAGCAGTCTCTGATTTTAAGGGGACCCTTTAAGGTCATCAAGCCTGTTCTGACAGGAACCCCACCCCCTGACGGGGTGGCCCAGCCAGCTCCTGTTGGGAAATGGAAGGCTCAAATTGAACATTATTGCACCATCTTTCAGGGAACAGAAGGAGCTCACAAAAATCCTCCCTGACAAGATGAGGTGACTGTAAATAGCTCAGCTGATTCTCCCCCTTCTGTGGTTCAAGGGGCACCCCCACACTCAGAGCAATTGCAGGATGGGGGGTTTCCTGATGCCTCAGCTGAGCGGGAAGGGGCAGTTTGGAAATATCGTGCTGTGGCTTTACAGGGACATCCAGGAGACAAAACAGTCCCCGAAGGAGAAGGCAGGGCACAGGCAGGAGAATCAGGAGCAGTTTGGAGGGGATTTAACCAGGAAGCTGAACCCTCTGACTCTGTATGTGTTTACAGGGATTCTTTTACTGTGTTCAAAGGGGGCACTGAGGCCTGAGGGTGATCAAAAATCCTCTCCCCTTCCTGGCCAGCCTGTATTAGTGGCACTGCCTTCTGTAGGAGCTGTACCAATGGTCCTCCCTTGGATAGGGACACCTGGAAAGAAAAAAGACGCTCATGGCAAAGAAAACAAAATAAGCTCTCAGGGGATTGTTCCTACATTTTAATGTTGGCCCTAAAAGGGGCAGGACAGACCTTTTTCTTTTCTTTTACAGGGAACTGTTCAATGGAGAAAAGGAAATGAAAAACCTCAGGTTTGGACTCTGGTTCAGTTCACTGGTAATTGTGATTATCAGTTGTTAGTTATTTGTAGTCATCATTTGTTAGTTGTGTTTGTGTGGTTATTTACCTTGTCCATCTGCTCAGCAGAACAGACTGTTAGAAGTGGAAATCAAAGGAACCTCGCCTGGGAACTAGTCACAGGGTTTAGGAAAATACAGAATCAAAAGTAAATGTAACCATCTCACCTCAAACTGAATCCCCTCACTCATCTATTGGATCAAGCAAAGGTGAATTTAAACCTGCAATGAAAACCTTTAGAAATATAATGCCAGACAACCCTGCCTTATTTGCTCATGGGATCCCCTCTTTGACCCATTACACACACCAGATGTACACAAAAGTATACAGAGGACAGGAGGACCTGCCTGTCAGGGGGTGTTTGTCAGGGACAGGAGCAGGAATTTTTGGGCAGAACAAGGGATTAGGTATTGACATGGGCTGCCCAGGCAGGTGGTGGAGTCACCGTCCCTGGAGGTGTTTAAGGGAAGGCTGGACATGGCACTCAGTGCCGTGGTCTGCTTGACGTGCTGGGGATGGGTCGTAGGCTGGACGCCGGTTGACCTCAGAAGTCTCTGCCAACCTCATGGATTCTGGGCTTCTGTGCCATCCCAGCCTTTGGGACAGCGTGCTGATGGCTCAGAGGCTCCGTCCTTGCCTTGCCTTGCCCATCTCCTGGGTGCCAGGCAAGGGCCTTGTGCCATCCCAGCCTTTGTGGAACAGCACGGGGGCTGAAAACTGTCAGTGCTCCGTCCCCGTGCACAGAGCCTGGGCAGAACTTGGCTGGCAGGGATGGCAGAGACTGTGCAGAGGGGTCAACTCGTCCCACAGCAGCACGATGCCCAGCCAGGGCATCTCCTGGCTCCTCAGGCTCTCTGTGCTCCTACTCTGGCCTGGCACACTCGAGACTTGCAGCCATCCCACAGGTGCCATTGCTGATAACCGGGGTTTTCCTTGGATGGGGCCTTGCCATCAAAGGCAGGAGCGGCTGGAGAGAGGGCAAGGAGAGGGGGTCAGGCCGGTGGGATGGTGCCGGCAGGCCGTGAGCCCAGAGCCGGCAAGGCCTGGGGCCAACAGGGTGTCAGGCGAGGACTGGGAGCCCCCAGGGAGGAGGAAAGCTGGGCAGGCCTGAAGGCTCCTGGGCCTCTCCCTTACCAGCCCTTTGCCCAAGGCCCCGAGGCAGAGGTGGGCTCAGCCCCTGGGCAGGACTGGGGCACAGGTAGAGCCCCAGGGACAGCAGACACAGGCGGTCTGAGTTCTTCTTCCTCCAGCGTCTGCCTGGGGCAGCCCAGCCAGGCCTGAGGCTCTCCAGGACAGACCCAGCCCAGCCAGAGAGGGCTCAGCCCTCGGAGTCTGCACTCACTCCAAAGGGAATAAAACATCAGCCTAGAGGACATCCTGACCCCAGATGGAGAACTGGAAATGTCAAGAATAAAAAAGTCACCCCCCTCCATTATTGAAGAAATATTTCCAGCTCTTTACTAAAAGCATCCAGGACTCAGTCACTCCATTTTCTCTCTGACAAGGGTTTGCAGGGGCTGCTTGGGAAAGGGAACCCCTGGGGCCCCATTGCAGAGGGTGGGGCTGCACTCTGGGGGTGTCGGCCTTTGGCTCTTGGGTTCCAGGGGCAATTGGAGTCAGTGAGCCGGGCTGGGGACGAGGGGCAGGACTGGCTGGGCTGGCTCTGGTGCTGGCCCAGAAAATGGAAGTGTCCCCATGGGCGCAGCTCTGAAGGGCCCAAGAAGTAAATGCTGCCCCAGTGCAGGCTGTGCCAGTGGTGAATGTGCAGGGGGGAAGAGGCTGGGCCAGACAGGGCTGGGGAAGAATGGCCATGCCAGGGGAGGGATCTCCCCCTGCCTCCAGGGCCCAGCCCCTGATGGGAGGGCTTGGGCAGGGCCTGGTGAGTGGCTACAGCACAACTCACTGTGGGCTGGAAGGCACTGCTGGGATATCCTGCCTGGGAGGGAAAACTGAACTCTATAAATACACCAGATTCCCTGTGGTCTCCCTCTTTCTCCTTCCCTCTGGGCTCTCCTGCTGCCTAAACCATGTGAGTCAGTAACTGTTTTTTCCTCCTCTCCTCTTCCTGTCTCTTCTCTCTTCTTCCTCTCCAGCTGGTACCATTTGAATCATCGACTCATTAGTAACCTTTTTTTTTCTTCTCTCTCTCCTTCTCGCTTTCTTTAATCCTTTTAATCTGTTTTCTTTTACTCTTTTCCTTCTCTTGTGGGTAACTTAAAAGCAATGAACTGTGCTTTACTAAAGCTGGTATATGGATTGTTTTAGTGGGTGTTTCCTGTGGAATTGGTCTTTGTGCTGGATGTTTGAGTGAAATGCTTTTTCCTTGATTGTATTTTACTCCTGTAAAAGCCTTTTGCCAAAATATCATATCTTTATCACTAAATTAAAAAGAATTTCTCTTAGAGAAGGGCGTGTGATGCTCTCTCCGGAGGCTAATTAGAGGTTATAACAAAGCAAAAGGCTTTTGGAAAGTCTTAAATAAAAAAATGCAAATGCTCTGGGCAGTTTATAGCCTAATCCAGAGCATAACACTGGGGTTTCTTGCGCGAGCATGGACGACTCAGCACACCAATGTGATGATCAGAGAACGCCGTTGATTGGAATCAAGCAGCAGTCTTTTATACAGTTTTCTAACAATACTCTTCTATCAGCTCTGTTTCTTTAACATTTTTATGTCCTTTCCCACTCTTGATAGCCGGTACTGAGACCCTGTTTTGTATTTCTAGTTTTGCTACTGTTTCTCTTGGTAGATCTTTCACATCCTGGTACCATCAGAAGGCCATCAGAACAACAGATCATGTTTTCACAATTGAAACATAAGATTATTTCTCATAGCAGCATATCCTCTATGTTAGCAACATAAGGTTATGTTCTCACAGCTGCAGCATATCCTCTATATTAGCACTAAAATCCCTACAGTCCCCAATGATGTCCTGCTGTCTCTGTGATATCACCACTGTGCCGAGCCGTGGCACCATGTCCCAGTCATGTCACTGATGTCAGTGAGGTCCCTGTGACATCACAGCTGTCCCTTTGTTGTCACTAGTCCCCTGTGATGCCACTGGTCCCCAGTGATGTCACTGCTGTCTCTGTGATGTCACCACTGTCCCCAGTGGTGGTTCCATGTCCCCATGATGTCACTGATTTTCCAGGGCTGTCCTTTTTTGTCACCATATCCCTGTGATGCCACTGGTCTCCAGGGATGTCACCGCTGTCCCTGTGATGTCACCATTGTCCCCTATGATGTCACTTCTGTCCCTGTGACATCACCGCTGTCAATTTGATGTCATTGATGTCCCTGTGATGTCACCACTGTCCCCAGTGATGTCACTGGTCCTCTGTGATGTCACCGATGTTCCCAGAGGTTGCACCAGTGTCCTTTGATGTCAACATTTCCCTGTGATGTCACTGGTGTCCCTTTGATGTCACCACTGTCCCCAGTGATGCCACTGGGTCGCCAATGATGTCACCAGTCCCTGTGATGTCACCAGTGTCCTTGTGATGTCACCGCAATACCGTGATGTCACCTGTCCCCTCTGATGTCACCAACATCTCCAATGATGTCACCAATGTCCACTGTGATGTTACCAATGTCCCCAATTATGTCCCCACTATCCCTGTGATATCATCGATGTTCCAAATGATATCAAAGCCAATCCTTTGATGTCACTGCTGTCCCTGTGATGTCACCAGATACCTGTGATGTCACTGGTGTCCAGTGATGTCACTGTTGTCCCCACGGTTTTCACCACTGTCCCCTGTGGTGTCACTGCTGTCCCCAGGGGTGCTCCCTGTGTCCACAATGATGTCACTACTCTCCCCAGCCATGTCACTGGTTCCCAGTGATGTCACTGCTGTCCCTGTGATGTCACAGTTGTCCTCAGTGGTGGCACCACTTGTGACATCAGTGATGTTCCTGTGATGTCACCAGATTCCTGTGTTGTCACTGGTCTTCAGTGATGTCACCGCTGTCCCTTTGATGGCACCGCTGTCCCCTGAGGTGGTATCCCTGTCCCTGTGATGTTACCACTGTCCCGTTATGTCACCACTGTCCCTTTGATGGCACCAATGTCCTTGTGAAGTCACCTCTGTCCCCAGTTATGTCACTGGTCCTGGTGATGTCAGGGGTCTCCAGTGACATCACTGATGTTCCTTTGATGTCACTGCTGACCCTGTGATGTCACCAGTCCCCTGTAATGTCACCACTGTCCCCAGGGATGGCACCAGTCCCAGTGCTGTCACTGCTGTCCCCTGTGATGTCACTGGTCACCAGTGATGTCACTGATATCCCTTTGATGGCACCAGTGTCCTTCGATGTCACCGCTGTCCCCAGGGGTGTCACCCAGTGACCCTGTGATGTCACTGGTCCCCAGGGATGTCACCCCTGTCTCCAGGGTGTCACCCGTGTCCTGGGGGTGGTACTTGCAGCAGACTACAAAGACGCACCCTCAGACTGCTGGCAGGCAATGACCTTTATTAACAACACCCAGAGATCTTTTCTGGGCTTTTCCCCTGTCCACACCACACAAGTTATTCTTCATTGGCTCTGTGCCTCTGGACACACTTCAGCTCATCTGCTGAGAGGTGCTCAGTGTCTTTGTGCCTGCTGGCACATCTCAAAACAACACCTGTTACTTACTGCAGTTTTCCCTCTTCTGCTTTCTCATTCTGGATGTTTCCATTCCTTTACAAGCTCACAGCTGGAACTGCTCCAATTCAAGGACTAAGGTGCCCACAGCCCAGCCCTTTCCCACAATTCCCCCTTTTTGTTTTTCTGAGGAGCACTGGCAGGCAGTAAATGCCCAGATTGACCACTTGTTTGGTCCAGGCACTAAAACTCTCTCCATTCAACCACCCAGCAATGCCAAAAATCCTTTGTCCTGTGCTATCCTCCGAGATGCTGCCTGCAAACCCGCCATGCTCCTGTACATGGAACAGAGCAGGGTTTTTAAGGATTAACTCAGATGGAGTTTGGTACCACCTTCTGTCAAAGATGCTCTGGTCATGATGGTGAAGAATGACTACCCGAAGGAAGTCTTAATTCCACTACAATTTTACAACTCATGCTGTTTCTCCTTAGAGAGCAAAGGTGGGATGAAGTAATGGACACAGATATGTTTTTCACCTTAAGAAATAAACCTGAATGGCAGAAAAACTGTGGAATATCCCACCACAAGACCCTTTTGTTTTGGCATTTGAAGAAAGTCAGAAAAATCATAAGCCTAAGAAATGCTGCTGTGATAGTTGTAATATTGGACAGCAGTGCCTTAAGTTGGGAAAAAGAGATAGTGATGAGGAGAGCATTATAGACCCTCAGGAACTCCAGCCAACACTTGGTAGGGTAAATTGGAGACCAGAGCCCGTTAGGCAGAGACCTGACAGCCCACAGGAATTGGGATTAGATGGGACAGATACTGAAGGTATAGCAGAGAGTAGGGAAGACCCCCAAGAGGGGGTGAGTATACACATCGGGGTCAGACCATGGGACAAAAAGCTGGGGCAAGACTGGGGATGGAACAAAAACTAGAGCTGAGAGCAGCCACACTGTTGCCCCTTTAAGATCGGTAATAACAGCTGCGGGCACTCCAACAAAAGTGAAAGTACCGTTTTTGACAAGTGATTTGAACAGCTGGAGGGAGGAAGCAAAACTGTTTAGGGAAAATCCTAAAAAGATGGGTAAGAGATTTGAATTAATTGTGAAAAATCAGGAGATAGATTGGTCAGATATCGACTTGATTCTCTCAGAATTGACAGAAACAGGAAAACAGCAAGTAATAAAAGCAGCAAGAAATCATGTGGAAGGGCAGATTGCAACAAATGTTGTAAGGAGAGACATAGATAATATTTTTCCAGTGCAAAAACCTAACTGGGACCCAAACGACCCAGGCCAGTAGAAGTTATTGGAACAGTATAGAAGATTGGTCCAGGAGGGACTGTGGAATGCTACACCTAAAACAGTGAATTGGGCTGCCTTGTACCATGTAAGGCAAGGATGGGACGAGACCCCAACGGCATTCTTAGACAGACTTTGAGCTGCCAGGAGAAAATACTCTACCCTGGATCCGTCATCAGAAACAGGTAAACAACAACTGGTGGGGTTGTTAAAGGGACAAAGTAACCCTGATATTAGAAAAAGGTTACAGAAAATTGATTATCCTTCCAACAAAGATTTAGAGGTGTTAATGAATGAAGCCTGGAAAGTGCACAACAACAGGGAGAAAAGACAAGATAGAAAACTTACAAAGGTTGTGGTTGCTGCTTTAATTCTGAATTCAAATATTAGGGGTCGTGGCAGAGGGCAGGCAATGCGAGGAAGAGGGGGCTCACCTTTTCAACAAGCAAGAGTGGGACAAAATCCATGTGCCCATTGCATGCAGGAGGGACACTGGAAACGGGATTGCCCTAAGCTGGCAAATGGGAACCCAGGAGGAGCTGTCATCGCTCATCAGACCAGGGAACGAGGGGGACCAGTGAGTCATTCCCTGGCAGACCCACTGGTTAAAATGGAGCAAGGGAAGGTGAAAAAGAATTAGACTTTCTGATCAACACTGGAGCCACATTTTGGGTTCTAAACCAAGAACTAGTGCCTAAAAGTGATAAATTTGTTCAAGTCGTGGGAGTAAAAGACCAATCAGAAAAAGCTTTCTTTCTGAAACCCTCCAGTACAAAGTTGGGAAAAAATGGGAATTCATCCATTTTTAGATCTGCCTAATTCCCCAAAACCTCTGTTGGGTAGAGATTTGTTGGAAAACCTGGGAGCTGTGATTAAGTTTGAAAAAGGTAAACTTGAATTTCAGGTAAACAAAGAACAACTAATAGCAGCCCTGAGTTTGGTCCTGAACTGCGTAAAGCCAGAGCAAAACAATCCAAATAGCAGTCAAATTTTAGATGGAATGTATTCCTTGGTATGGGCTACAGATGTACCCTTTAAATCAAAAAAGGAAGCTCCTATTCAGATAGAATTATTACCAGGAGCAAAACCAGTAGTCAGGAAATAATATCCATTGAGGTTAGAAGGCAGAAAAGGAACTGAACCAAGAAGTGAAAACTTTTTGAAGTTGAGACTTCTAATAGAGTGTGAATCAGACTTTAACATCCCAATTCTCCCAGTTAAGAAACCAAGTGGAACTTACAGACTACTTCAGGATTTTAGGGGAGTAAATGAGATAACTAAAACCTTATACCCCTTGGTAGTAAATCCCTATACACTTCTAACAAAATTGAAAGAGAATTTGATTTGATTCACAGTGTTAGATTTCAAAGATACCTTTTTCTGTCTACCCCTAGCTCAGGAAAGTCAAAAGATTTTTACTTTGGAGTGGGAATCTGTCCATAGTGGGAGAAAGATGCAATGAAGTTGGACAGTCTTACCCCAGAAATTTAAAAACAGTCCCACTTTGTTCATTGACCAACCAGTCAAAGAGCTGGAACAATGGCAGCAGCCACTGGCAGATGGCGTTTTTCTACAATATGGAGATGACTTGTTAATAGCGAGTGGAACAGAAGAAGTGAGTGTGCAGTGGACAATCTCTCTGTTAAACTTCTTGGGTTTAAATGGTTCCCGAGTTTCCCGACAGAAAGCACGGCTGGTGCAAGAGAAAGTGGTGTCCCTGGGGTATGAAGTCTCCGGTGGACAATGTTCCCTGGGAACAACAAGAAAGGAAACCATCTGCCGGACACCCAGCCCAGAAACAGGAGAGATCTCCATAGCCTTTCTAGGAGTCACAGGTTGGTGTAGTTTATGGCTCTATCAGTAGGGAGTACTTGTAAAACCTTTCTATGACCTGCTGAAAAGAACCCAAAAGAACATCATGTGGAGCCCTGAGACAGACGAGGCCTTCAAAGGCCTGAAGCGGGAGCTCAGGAGGGCTCCGGCGTTGGCTTTGCCTGACGGGACGAAGCCCCTTTGGATAATGTCACTGGTGTCTCTGTGATGTCACCACTATACCAAACCATGGCACCATGTCCCAATCATGTCACCGATGTCAGTGAGGTCCCTGTGACATCACGACTGTCCCTTTGTTGTCAACAGTCCCCTGTGATGTCACTGGTCCCCAGTGATGTCACCCATCTTCCTGTGATGTCACCACTGTCCACTGTGATGTCAACAATGTCTCCAGTGATATTACTGGTGTCACTGTGATGTCACTCTTGTCCTTGTGAAGTCACTGAAGTCCCTTGTGATGTCACCAATGTCCCTGTGACATCACGGCTGTCCCTTTGTTGTCAAAAGTCCCCTGTGATGTCACTGGTCCCCAGTGATTTCCCTGTGACATCAGGGCTGTCCTTTTTTTCACCAGTCCCCTGTGATGTCACTGGTCCTGAATGATGTCAGTGATGTCCCTATGATGTCACCAATGTCCTGTGATGTCACTGGTCCCCAGTGATGTCACTACTGTCCCCAGGGGTAGCACCATGTCCTTGTGATGCCACCAGATGCCTTTGTTGTCAGTGATGTCCCTCTGACATCACAACTGTCCCTTTCTTGTCACCAGTCCCTTGGGATGTCACTGGTCCCCAGTGATGTCACTGATGTCTGTGTGATGTCACCAGTGTCCCCTCTGGTGTCACCCATGTCCCCGGTGATGTCACTGCTGTCTCTGTGATGTCACCCCTGGCCTTGTGTGGTCACCATGTCCCCTCTGATGTAACTGATGTCCCCTGTGATGTCACCGATGACCCTGTGACATCACAGCTTTCCTATTGTTGTCACCAGTCTCCTGTTATGTCACTGCTTTCCAATGATGTCACTGCTGTCCCTGTGGTGTCACCACTGTCCCCAGTGGTGACTCCATGTCCCCATGATGTCACTGATTTCCCTGTGACATTAGGGCTTTCCTTTGTTGTCACCAGTCCCCTGCGATGTCAGTTGTCCCCAATGATGTCACCCATGTCCCTGTGATGTCACCCCTGTCCTTGTGAAATCACTGATGTCCCCTGTGATGTCACTGATTTCCCTGATACCACACCTGTCCCTTTGTTTTCAACAGTCCCCTGTGATGTCACTGGTACCCAATGATGTCACCCGTGTCCCTGTGATGTCACCACTGTCCCCTTTGATGTCACCAATATCCTCAGTGAAGTCACTGATGTCTCTTTGATGTCAGACATGTACCTTTGATGTCACTGATGTCCCATGTGATGTCACTGATGTCCCTGTGACATCAGAGCTGTCTCTTTGTTTTCACCAATCCCCTGTGATGACACTCGTCCCCAGTGATGTCACCAATGTCCCTTTCATTAGGGTTAGGGTTAAGCTTTGGTTTAGGGTTCGGTTTTAGGGTTAGGGGTTAGGCGTTACTGTTAGGGTTAAAGGTTAGTGTTAGGGTTAGGGTTAGTGTTAAGGGTTAGGGTTTAGGGTTTGGGTTTGGGTTAGGGTTAGGGGGTTGGGGTTTCAGGTTAGGCTTTGGGTTATGTTTAAGCTTAGGTTTTAGGGTTAGGGTTAAGGGTTAGGGTTAGGAGAAAGAGTTAGCTTAGGGTTAGGTTTTAGGCAATGTTTTAGGTAGACTAAGTGATAGGGTTACGGTTAGGGTTTAGGGTTTAGGATTAGGTTCAGGTGTAGATTTTTTTTTAAGGTTAGGTCTAGGGTTCAGTGTGGACAAAGATATTTCCCAGTCCAAAGTGCCTGCATACACAGCTCTTGCTCTTTGTGTAGTGCCGAGCATGACACAACAACTGCACTTGAGAGACAGAGGCTCAGGGCTTTCTTTCCTGGGTGCAATGCCAGTCATTCGCTTGTAGGGACGCTGAGCTGAAACTGCCGTCTGACAGTCAGAATTCCATAAGGACGGAGAAAACTCCCTGACCAAAGGTGCTCACACAGAAAGCTCTTCCTTTTTATCCAGTGCTCAGAGAGGCGCCCCAACTGCACTGGGTAGTGTAAAGCTTAGGGTTAGGTTTAAAGTTAGGTTTAGGTTAGGGTTAGGGCTTAGGTAACGTTTGGGTTAGAGAAAGGGATCGGGTTAAGGTTAGGATTGGGGTTAGGATTAAGTTAGCATTAGGGTTATTGTTTAGAGAATGTTTAGGTTAGAGTAATGGATATGGTTATGGTTATGGGTTAGGGTTTAAGTTTAGGTTTAGATTTTTTTTTTTTAATATTAGATCTAGGGTTCAGTACTGTCTAAGATACCTCCCAGTCCAAAGGTGCATGTACACAAAGTTGTTTCTCTTTGTGTAGTGCCGAGAGAGGCGCACAAATTGCACTTGATAGATGGTGAGTCACTGTTGGAGTTAAAGTGAGGTGCTGGGATTTAGGGTTAAGGTTATAGATGGGGTTAAGGTTAGGGTTAGGATTAGGTTAGGGTTAGGGTTTAGGTAATATTTGGGTTAAAGTACGGGATAGTTTTACAGTTAGGGGTTAGGGTTTAGTGTTAGGTTTAGGTTTAGAGTTTTTTTAAGTTTAGGTCTAGGGTTCAGTACAGATGAAGATACCTCCCAGACAAAGGTGCCTGCACACAAAGCTCTTGCTCTTTGTGCAGTGCCGAGAGTGGCGCAGCAACTGCACTTGAGAGACGCAGACTCAGGGCTTTCTTTCCTAGGTGGAGGGGCAGTCGTTCTCTTGTAGGAGTGCTGGGCTGAAATGGCCGTCCCACAGTGCGACACATTTGCTTGTTCTAAGGAAAAAAGGAACTGAGTATTGAATGTTTTCCTTCCCCCTTCCCCACTTTGTGGGAGGGATGTTGAATAGGCAGGTTGACCTTGCCTTGGGTGATTGAGCAACACAAAAGAACTGGTCAGGGACTCAGATTCCAGACTGATGGCCCTCGAGGTCTGTGGGGAGGGATGAGGAGGTGTTTTTTTTGTTTTCTTATCTTTTCCCTCTCCTGGGAAACAGGACACTTTATTGTTGCCTGAACTGAGACAAGGCGTGGGTTGGAAAAGCTCCAAGGTTTCTTTATTCTCAGCCTGGCTGTTATTTTTTTCCTTTCTCCACACTTTCTCATTTGGAGCCTCTTAATTTTGGATTTACAATTGCTTAGATGGAGGAGTTCTGTTTTTTCTTCATAATTCATCCTCCTTAGCAAAACAATTCTGTCTCATTAAACTGAGACTGACAGCCAAAATTTAGTACAGACAAAGACACCTCCCAGTCCAAAGGTGCATGCACAGAAAGCTCTTGCTCTTTGTGCAGTGCCAAGAGTGGTGCACCAACTGCACTAGAAAGGTGGTGAGTCAGGGTTAGGGTTAGTGTTAGGGTCAAGGATTTATGGTAAGGTTTAGCATTAGGGTTAGATTAGGATAGGATTTAGGCAAGGTTTGGGTCAGGGCAAGGGATAGGGTTATGGTTAGGTGTTAAGGTTTAGCGTTAGGTTTGGGTTTAGGGTTTTTTTAAGTTTAGGTCTGGTGTTCAGTACAGATGAAGATACCTGCCAGACCAAAGGTGCCCACACTGAAAGTTCTTTTTCTTTGTGTAGTGCCAAGAGTGGTGCAGCAACTGCACTTGAGAGACAGAGGCTCAGGGCTTTCTTTCTTGGGTGGAACTGCAGAGCACACAAACTCCCTGCAACCCCAAAAGTGTTCCATGGTTGCCTTTGTGATGTCATGGCCTACCCTCTCCATTCCAAAATGGTGCCTGAAAACCAAAGAACCAATGCACCACACCCCCACATTGCAGCCTTTCCTTTTTGCCATTGGCCTAGTTGTGATTTTACAGCCAGTCATCTCTATTCCAGAATGGCCCCTGGACACCAAAGAACTAATGCCTCACACCCCAAAAATGCAGCCCAACATGTCTGCCATGGGACTCTTTGTGATGTCATGGCCTGTCCTCTCCATTCTGGATTGACCCCTGGAAACCACAGAACCAATGCATCCCACTCCAGAGTACAGCCCAACCCATGTGCCATGGGCCCCATTCTGATTTCACAGCCTGTCCTCTCCATTCCACAATGGCACCTGGAAACCAAGGAACCAACGGCTCCCATGCCACAGTGTAGCCCAAGCCATGTGCCGTGTGCCCATTTGTGATGTCAGGGCATATCCCCTCCATTCGACTATGGATGTTGGCAACCAAAGAACCAGTGCCCTACATCCCCACAGTGGAACCCCACCCGTGTGCCTTGGGCCTTTTTGTGATGCCATGGTCTATCCTCTCCATTCCAGAATGGCCCCTGGAAACCAAAGAACATGAGTGCCACTCCCCAGAGTGCAGACCCACCTGTGTGCCACTGGCCCCTTTGTTATATCACAACCTAACCTCTCCATTCCGGAAAGGTCCCTGGCAACCAAAGAACTAATGCCCCATACCCCAAGAATGCAACCCAACATGTCTGCCATGGGACTCTTTGTGGTGTAATGGCCTACCCTCTCCATTCCAGAATGGCCCCTGGAAACCAAAGAACACACGCCCCACAGTGTCCCAGTGCAGCCCCACCCGTGAGCCATCGGCCCCTTTCAGATATCACGACCTGTTCTCTCCATTCTGCAATGCTCCCTGGCACAGAACCAATGCCTCACTACCCCAGAATGCCATCCCACCTGTCTTCCATATCTCAAGGGAATGGTAGCCCAAGATTCTGTGGAGACATCTGCTTTGTCCTGTTGGATACATCCTGACTGACTCTTGTGTGGATGGGATGGAACACGTGCCATTGCAAATGTCCTGCTCGGGGATGTTCTTGGTCTCGCTTGGCTTGGCAGGGCAACCCCTCCCCACAAGCCCTGGCCATGCCAACATGTCCACACCCAACCATTCCATCAGGTCCAGGCCCATCACAAATGTGTTCTGGATGCCTTGATCCAAAAGCATCTTTTTAACTGGCACATGTATTGACAATGTCTGACGGATAAATCCAGATCAAATCTATTCCCTGCATTTTACTGATCAAAATAATCACCAGCCAAAAGTAATTTTTAGCCCTGGCTGCACCCAGAAAGGCCCATGCCATTGGAGTGTTAAAATCATGTGAGGTCACAGGGTCCCATCTGTTCCTGAATCAAAATTGTCATCAGTTGGCAGATGGAGGTTTGTCGTAATGTTACAGTTTTAGACTTGGCCCCGGCAGATGAACCTTAGGATTAAAGGGTGGGCTCAGTTCCGCTCAGTTCTGTGTCTCACCTAAAAAATCCAATGCGCAGGCTGGAAGGTGTAAAGACCTTCCCCGGATCTTCGCTCGCAAAGACTGGCCATTACAGTTTTAGAAAAAAAGAGCTCTGCATATTCTTATGTCAGCTCTGTTTTGATGTCCCCACACAAGCCCCGTGCAGAAGGTTTTGGTTAAAACTCCTGGAGACAGAGAGCTGCTCTTGGGGGACATTTCAACTGACCCTTCTCCTTGGATGAGGCAGAAACATCCCCTTTCTCTTCCCCTTCTCGGTGTGTGGGGCGAAAATCGCCCTTGTCAGGGAGCCCCTGCAGGCTCTGCCCCTCCGGTGATCCAACAGCGGCCCCTCCTGACCGGGATTGGAATTGTGCCAAAAAGCGAGGAATACCGGACTGTTTTCTTTTTTTTGAGGGGGATTTTTGGTACAGAATTACTCGATGATCCTTGTGGGTCGCTTCCGACTTGGAATATTGAGTGAGATTCTGTGAAGTTCCACAGGGCTGTGTGTGAGGAGAGAGCAGGAGTTGAGCAAAGCAGAGCAGGGCAATGGCAGCACAGCCCTTGAGCACTGTGAGGACACAGCACAGGATCCAGATCCAGAGGGGAACATTGTTGACATCACAGGGGACAGTGATGACACCACAGAGACACCAGTGACATTAACAGGAACACCTTTGACATCACAGGGGACATTGGTGACTTCAGAAGCTTGGGGTGACATCACAGAGACACCAGTGATAATATTGGTGTCACTGGTGACATCACAGGGGACAGTGGTGCCATCACAGATACATTAGTGACATCATTTGGGACCAGTGACATCACATGGGACTGTTGACAACAAAGGGACAACCCTGATGTCACAGGAACATCGGTGACTTTACAGGGACAATGTTGGCATCACAGAGACACCAGTGATTTGATCGGGGACATTGCTAATGTCACAGGGGACAGTGGTGACATCACAGGGACAGTGGTGACATCATTGAGGACCAATGGCATTACAGGGGACTGGTGACAACAAAGGGACAGCCGTGATGTCACAGGGACATCAGTGACATCAGAGGGGACAGTACTGACTTCACAAGGACAGGGATGACATCATAGAGACACCAGTGACATCACAGTGGACAACGGTGGCATCATTGGGAACAACAGTGACATCACAGGGACAGTGGTGACATCATTGGGGACCAGTGACATCTCAGGGACATAGGTGCCTCCCACAGGACATGGGTGACACCCTGAGGACAGTAGTGACATCACAGGGGACAGTGGTAACACCATTGGGGACAGCAGTGACATCAATAAACACCAGTGACATCACAGGGACAGCAGTTATGTCACAGGGACTTTGGTGACATCACTGGAGACCGGTGACATCACAGGGGTCTGGTGGCATCACTGAGGACAGCGGTGACATCTCAGGGACAGGGGTTCCACCCCTGGGGATAGCGGTGCTTTCAAAGGGAAAGAGGTGACATCACAGGGGTCTGGTGACATCACAGGGACTTCAGCGACATCATTGGGGAACAGTGACATTGCTGGGGAGAGTGGTAACTTCACATGGGACAGCCCTAAAATCACTGGAGACACAGGGACCACCCCTGCCCACAGAAGTGACATCACTGAAGACCAGTGACATCACAGGTTTCTGATTACATCACAGGGACATCGCTGACATCACAGGGACAGCAGTGACATCACAGGCACAGTGGTGAAATCATTGGGGACATCTGTGACATCACTGGGACAGTGGTCCATGACTACTGCAGCCACTGCTGTCAGACAGGTGGGTCATGCCTCACTGACTCCATCCCACTGTTTGCAGTCGAGCTCGGCCCTCCTGGATGGCCCTGCTTGGTGGCCCAAGACCCCCAAAGCCATTCCTTGATGTTCATGGCACAACAACCAAAGGGGCTTCGTCCCGTCAGGTAAAGCCAACGCCGGAGCCCTCCTGAGCTCCCGCTTCAGGCCTTTGAAGGCCTTGTCTGTCTCAGGGCTCCACATGATGTTCTTTTGGATTCTTTTCAGCAGGTCACAGAAAGGCTTTACAAGTACTCCCTACTGATAGAGCCATAAACTACAACAGCCTGTCATTCCTGGAAAGGCTTGGAGATCTCCCACTGTTTCTGGGCTGGGTGTCTGGCAGATGCTTCCTTTCTTGCTCTTCCCAGGGAACATTGTCCACCAGAGACTTCATACCCTAGGTACACCACTTTCTCTTGCACCTGTCATGCTTTGTGTCGGGAAACTCAGTAACCGTTTAAACCCAAGAAGTTTAACAGAGAGATTGTCCACTGCACACTCACTTCTTCTGTTCCGGTCGCTATTAACAAGTCATCTCCATATTGTAGAAGAATGCCATCCACCGGTGGCTGCTGCCATTGTTCCAGCTCTTGGACTGGCTCGTCACTGAACAAAGTGGGACTATTTTTAAATTTCTGTGGGAAGACTGTCCAACTTAATTGCATCTTTCTCCCACTATGGACAGATTCCCACTCCAAAGCAAAAATCTTTTGACTTTCCTGAGCTAGGGGTAGACAGAAAAAGGCATCTTTGAAATCTAACACTGTGAATCAAATCAAATTCTCTCTCAATTTTGTTAGAAGTGTATAGGGATTTGCTACCACAGGGTATAAGGTTTTAGGTATCTCATTTACTCCCCTTAAATCCTGAACTAGTCTGTAAGTTCCACTTGGTTTCTTAACTGGGAGAATTGGGGTGTTAAAGTCTGATTCACCCTCTATTACAAGTCCCAACTTCAAAAAGTTTTCACTTATTGGTTCAATTCCTTTTTTGCATCCGGAACATCAATGGATATTGTTTCCTGACTACTGGCTTTGCTCCTGGTAATAATTCTATCTGAATAAGAGTTGCCTTTTTTGATTTACCAGGTACATCTGTAACCCATAACAAGGTATATACTTGATCTAAAATTTGACTGATAATTGGATTGTTTTGCTCTGGCTTTACGCAGCTCAGGACCAAACTCAGGGCTGCTATTACTTGTCCTTGGTTTACCTGAAATTCAAGTTTACCTTTTTCAAATTTAATCACAGTTCCCAGGTTTTCCAACAAATTTCTCCACAACAGAGGTTTTGGGGAATAAGGTAGATCTAAAAATTGATGAATTCCCATTGTTTTCCAACTTTGTACTGGAGGGTTTCAGAAAGAAAGCTTTTTCTGATTAGCCTGTTAGTCCCACGACTTGAACAAATTTATCACTTTTAGGCACTGGTTCTTGGTTTAGAACAGAAAATGTGGCTCCAGTGTCGATCAGAAAGTCTAATTCTTTTTCACCTTCCCCTTGTTGCATTTTAACCAGTGGGTCTGCCAGGGAATGACTCACCGGTCCCCTCATTCCCTGGTCTGATGAGCGATGACAGCTCCTCTTGGGTTCCCGTTTGCCAATTTAGGGCAATCCCATTTCCAGTGTCCCTCCTGCATGCAATGGGCACATGGATTTCCTCTCACTCTTGCTTGTTGAAAAGGTGAGCCCCCTCTTCCTCGCACTGCCTGCCCTCTGCCATGACCCCTAATATTTGAATTCGGAATTAAAGCAGCAACCACGACCTTTGTAAGTTTTCTATCATGTTTTTTCTCCCTTTTGTTGTGCACTTTCCAGGTTTCATTCATTAACATCTTGTAACGGGGTAAGTTCGAAAGGATGCTGACATTGAAAACCAAGACACTGGTGAAAGTTCAACAATAAACCCAATATTTATTACAGAAAGTTACCAAGTAAACAGGAACCCAAGAGACAGGAAAGGAGAGTAGTGAACTAAGACCTCAGGGAAACCCCCACTCACTAGCTGTGTTTTATGAGGTTGTCTCACCGACCCCAGGATAACCAGAATTCCCCCCAGCAGAGGCTGCATCCTCGGAGGGTCAGCCGGCTCACAAAGGTAGCAGTGTCCCCACAAAAGGCAACGTTGTCCTTCCTGTGAAGCTTGAGAGCCCCAAGCACGAGCCACCTGCAGTTTTATCCACTGAGCCGGTGACGTCTCCCTGGGCCGGTGTGGCAGCACCGCCCAGCCAGAGGCCCTCGGTCCCTGCCCCGTTCTGTGAGTGCCCCCTTCAGCCATGCGGGAGAACGTGGGGATTCCCCTCGCACTTGCGCTGTTTCACTCAAGGGCTCTGATCTATTTGGGTCTGGGGGCTTTACTTCATCCTCTCCTCTTCAGTTTCTCCTTCAAATGTCCTCTACAGACAACCAGCCAATCACAGAACACCAATTCAAACAGTTTATACAAGAAACTGTCTCTCCAAGGACGAAGCTCCCGTTTATCAGTGAACTTGACAGGCAAAGAACAAAACTTTTGCAGGTGGCTGGGCCAAACACAGACCAAAAAATATCAACAATCCCTGATAAATCTGCCCTGATTTCTGTGTTGAAGATGCTTCTTCAGCCCTTCTCTGGAGCTGCAGGAGCAGTGCCTGCGTGCAGAGCTGGAGGGAAGAGACTCCCAGCACAGCAGCACAGCCAGGGACAAGGGCACCTGTTCTTTCCACATCTCAGCTTTGGGAAAGGATGAGGAAGGTTGGGAAAGGTGTTAACAGGGTGGTTTTGCCTGAGGTGTTAAACATGGGAGTGGGTCTATCTTCACAATTCCCAAGAGAAGAGATGGCAGAAAGCTGCCTTGCAGGTTGTATTTGAAGGAAGAGGAAAAGAGACCGAGGGTAAGGGGTTTCTTTCCTGGAGGGCAGGGCTGTCGTTCACTTGCAGGAGCCCCGCGCTGGAATTGTCAGTCCGACTGCCAAATTTGAATCTGGACAAAGATTCCTGCCAGACAAAAGGTGGCAGGACAGAAAGCTCTTGCTGCCCATGGAGTGCCCAGGGTGTCCCACCAACTGCACCTGAAACCCGAAGGTTTTAGGCTTTCTTTCCTGGGGAAAGGCCGTGACATCACAAAGAGTCCCATGGCAGATGGGTGGGGCTGCACTGTGACATTCTGTGATGTTGGTTCTTTGGTTTCCAGGGGCTGTTCCAGAATGGAGAAAATGGGCTGTGACATCACAAAGGGGCCCATGGCACATGAGTGTGGCTGCACTCTGGGGTGTAAGGCATTGGTTTTTTGGTTGCCAGGGTCTGTTCTGGAATGAAGAGGACAGGTCGTGACATCACAAAGGGGCCCATGGCACACAGGGGGGCCTTCACTTTGGGGGTGTAGGGTGTTGGTTCTTTGGTTGCAAGGGGCTATTCCGGAATGGAGAGGATGGGCTGTGACATCACAAAAGGGCCTCAAGCACATGGGTTGGTGTAGTGGGTTCACCCTGGTTGGATTTCAAACACCCACTAAAAGCCACTACCTCCCCTCCCTGTGCAATTCCACAGAGGAGAGAAAGAAACCAGCTGAGGATTCCTGAGTAGAGATGAGGGTTGGGAGAAAGTCACTTACTAATGGGCAAAACAGACTCAAAGTAGGGATAGTACTTAAATTTATTCCTAACAGGATAAAAGCCAAAGAGTGAGAAATAAAAGAGTCTTAAAATCACCTTCCCCCTCCCCCTCCTTCCTTCTCAGCTCTCCCTCCTCCCCCCCAGCAGTGCAGGGGGTCGGGGAAGGGGGTTGCAGTCAGGTGTTGTTTGAGTCCATCCCTCGGGCAGCAGCTCTTCCCACCCTCCTGTCCCGTGGGTCCCTCCTCTATGGGGTCAGTCCTTCAGGGAGGAGCTGACCCGACGTGGGTCCCGCACAGGGGCCACGAGTCCTGCCCAGGGTAAACCTGCTCCAGCCTGGGCTTCCCTCTCCATGGGATGCAGGTCCCTGCTAGGACCTGCTCCATCCTGGGCCTGCCAGGGGGTCACAACCTCCTTCCTGCATCCCCCTGCTCCAGCGTGGGCTCCTCCATGGGCTGCAGGGGGTCTCTGCACCCCGATGCTCCCCCATGGGCTGCAGGGCCCTCAGCTCTGAGTCCTTCCCCTGCTCCTGTGGGGTCCCTCCTGCCCCTCCTTCTGCACTGACCTTGGTGTCTGTGTTGTTATCCCATGTTCTCACTCTGCTCTTCCCAGGATGGAATTTTTTCTGTGCAACTATCCTCCCTTCTGAAATATGTTATCCCACAGGTGTTACTGTCAATTCTAAGTGGCTCAGCCTTGGCCAGTGGAAGGAACTCTGTCCTGGAGCAGCTGGCATTGGCTCCATGGCACAGGGGAAGCTTCTGGCAAATTCTAACAGAAGCCACCCCTGCAGCCTCCCATCTACCAAAACCCAGCCACAGAAATCCCCTGTCTTGTGCAGCTCTTTCTCCAAGCCAAGCAGGTGGGAGTTGGTGCAAAGGAGCTGAAACCTGCAGGTTCAGCCTTTAGTGGAGGAAGCTCAGATTTGCCCAAGTCTGCTTTGAGTCCCAGGGGTTGGATGAGGGAATGGTGGGGTGGGGATAGGGATAAAGTCTGATGGATTGTCAGACACAAAGGGTCCTGATTTTTATATCTATTCAGACTGAATTAGGAGGTGCTTGGGATCAATATCAACTGGGGATTGCTGATATCAATGTAAAACCAGGAAAAAAGTGAACAGGTCACAGAAAAGACATCTTTATATGTGGTTTTATTAATACAATGTATTCACTGGGAACGCACTTCAGAGATCTGTCTAATTAACCACAGAAGAATTGAAGACTTAGAAGGAAATTATTCCCAAGGGCTTGTCTGGTTAAGATGCCATCACTGAGAAGAGAGTGTGGAGGAATGAGCAGACAAGGACACCATCCCTGGGGCTGGGGAAACAGGAATTCAGAGTCACTGGTTCCAGGTGACAAATGGACTGTGGGATGTGGCTGTGAAATACCTTGATAGGCTCTGCCAAGCAGGACAGCCAAGCCCTGCCCCCATCCCCTGGAATGGGGCTCTGGTGCCTCACAGGATGCTGGTGGCTCTCAGGGGAGCAGTGTGATGTGGGGTGTGGAATGGGGAGTGCAGGAGAGGAGTAGGAGAGCTCACAGCTCTGTGAAGTGTGGGAGGAGGCAACAAGCCCTGGGGCTGGAAGGAACTGCTGTCTTCTCCTGGCTGTCAAGAACAAGCTCAGGAAAATGCCCTGTTGAAGGCAAAGCCACTGAGCTCAAGTGTGTGAGGGCAGGAGGGGGCACAGCAGTGTCCCTCTCACAGCCAGGCCTGCAGGGACAGAGCAGAAGGAGCAGCAGAGCAGGGTCTGGGCTGTGTCTGTGTTGGACACCCTGGGCAGGGGCCCCAGGGTAATTGTCACAAATCAGCCCATGCAACCACCGTGCCCAGCACTGGCCTCTCCCCCACCACCAAGAGGTTGTTTGTCCCTCTCTGAGGACACCAGATGAGCAGGTCACAAGGCCACGCTGGCATTGGACAGAGGAGACTTCAGTATGCACAGGGGTGTGTGGGGAGATGAACCAAGAGAGCACAAACCCCACCAGCTAACCCTGGAGGTGCTGGGAAGGGCTGTGGGACACACAGGGTGTGGAGGTCACTTCCCTCTGGCAGTAACATCCCCTGGGAAACCCTGGGGCTGCAGCCCTGGGATGTGCTGCTGTGCACAGAGCTGCCCATGCTCTCAGTTTGGGTTTGCTATAGCAAGTCCTGGGAGGAGCAGGGAGTGGCACTGAAGGATCCCTGGGGGTCCCTTCCTGCTGCTGGGTTTTCAGTTTCACTGACAGTGCCCACCATGTGCCTGCTGCTGTCCCATCCCAGGCCAGGGCAATGGACACGGCAACCACAGCCAGGGCCTCTCCCTGCACAGGGCCCAGGGCTCCTTGGGCACAGGGACTGGCCCAGGCACGTTCCTGCTGCTGGCCTGTCCCCTCCAGAGACACAACTGAGCCCACAGTCCCCTCAGAGCCATCAGCTCCCTGCTGGGTGATGGGTTGCTGAGACACAACTGACCTCATGGGGCCACATCCATCCACCAGGATCCCAATGGTCCACGTCCTCACCAGCTCCAGCTATGTTTGTTCTATCAACTTTATCAAATATATTTCCTGCTGAAGATTTCAGGGGAGAAACATTCCTCACAGGAAGTGCTGTATTTCTGTGGATGCATTTCATATCTCATCTCCCCCTTTTTTCTACCTGTTGTTCCACCTCCTCTGCCTTCAAAAACCTCTCCAAGAGTGAGATTCACTGGCAGGATTATGGGGTGTCTCCAGTGGCACAAAGGAATGAAGGGGCTGCTGGGACACTGCAGGGCCTCATGGAACCAAAGGATCCCTGGGACACTGCGTGATGAAAAAGGGAATAGAATCCAGAGGAGGATGATGTCATGGTGTCAGGAGGTTATTTCATGGTAGAAAAGTAAACCTGGGACACTGCAGATCTTATGGAATCAAGGCTCCGTTGGGACACTGGGAATATCATGGAACCAGGGAACCCTGTGACACCCCAGGGCCTCATGGACCAAATGAACCCAGGGACACTATGGAATCTCATGGAATCAAAGGGGCTATTATGACATGTGGGGCTCATGGAACCAAAGGGACCCTGTAACAGTGACAGGGGTGACATCAGACTGTGACCTGTCACTGCTGGGGTTTCACAGGGCTCCATTCTGGGCCCTGTGCTCTCCAACATCTCCATCAATGACTTGGACACAGCACTGGAAGGGACACTGAGCAAGTTTGCAGGTGACCCAAAACTGGGAGGAGCTGCTGAGCCCCTGCAAGGCAGGAAGGCCCTGCAGAGAGACCTGGACAGATCCCAGGGCTGGGAATCACCAACCATGGGAAGTTCCCCAGGGGGAAGGGCCGGATTGTGCCCTGGGATGGGGCAACCCCGGCTGGACGGACACACTGGGAATGAGAGGCTGGGAAGCAGTGCCGGGAAAGGGCCCTGGGGGTGCTGGTGGGTGCCAGTTGGCCCTGAGTCAGCAGTGCCCTGGAAGACAGGAGGGCCAAGCCTGTGCTGGAGGCATCAGGGAGGGGATTGTCCCGCTCTGCTCTGCCCTGGGGCGGCCTCACCTGCAAGATTGGGGCAGTTTGGGGGACACAATGGAAGGGAGAGATTGAGCCATTAGGAAGTGTCCAAAGGAGGCCACGAGGATGGGGAAGGGCCTTGGTTTGAAGTCGTGTGAGGACACTGAGGGCACTTGGTGTGTTCATCTGGAGAAGAGGAGACTGAGGGGAGACCTCACTGCAGTCACAACTTCCTGGGCAGGGGCAGAGGAGGGGCAGGCCCTGAGCTCTGCTCTGTGGGGACCAGGGACAGGACTGAGGGAATGGCCTGGAGTTGTGTCAGGGCAGGGTTAGGCTGGATCTTGGAAAAAGGTTCTTCCCCCAGAGGGTGGTTGGGCACTGAACAGGCTCCCCAGGGCAGTGGGCACAGCACCAAGGCGGACAGAGCTCAAGGAGTGTTTGGATGATCCTCTCAGGCTCATGGTGTGAGCCTTGGGGATGGTCCTGTGCAGGGCTAAGGGTGGGACTGGATTATGCTTGGGGGTCCCTTCCATCTCAGCATATTCTGTCATTCTGTCATTGTCAACCCTGTGTTCAGCACAAATCCAAAACACAGCCCTGCACTGGCCACGGGGAGGAAATTTAACTGGACTCCCCCTGAAAGCAGCACACCCATTATGGGCTCTCCCAGAAACATCCCACAGTCCATTTGCCACCTGGAACCAGTGACTCTGAGTTCCTGTTTCCCCAGCCAAAGGGATGGTGTCCTTGTCTGCTCATTCCTCCACACTCTCTTCTCAGTGATGGCATCTTAACCAGACAAGCCCCTGGGAATAATTTCCTTCCAAGTCTTTAATTCTTCTGTGGTTAATTAGACAGATCTCAGAAGTGCATTCAAAGTGAATATTGTATTGTATTGATAAAACCATGAGAAAAGATGTCTTTTTTGTGTCCTGTATATTTTTTCCTATTTTTACGTTGATATCAGCAATCCCCAGTCCACACTGATCCTAAGCACCTCCTAATTCAGTCTGAATAGTTACAAAAATGTGAATTTTCTGATACATACAGGTTTGCTGTAGAGTGTGAATCTTGTGGTCTTATGGTCACATCTTGTGGATTTGTGTGTCAATACAGGTTTAGTGTAAAGGCCAAATATTTTGTGGTCTGAGAGTGACATCTTTTGGATTTTTGAGATAATACAGGTTAATTTTGAGTTTTGTGAATTTAAGGAGGTTTCAATCAAGAAATAGTGTTTGAATTTGAAAAGCAGATATTATTTGGAAATAGAATATTTGTGGTTGTTAGTATATTACAGATTTAACAGTTTAACTTCATAATGGAAGTTAAAATGAGTAAAGAAAAAATGCTAAACCCCCTTAGGGATGTTTATTAAAACATTGGAGAGATCTGGGAGGGATTTCCAGAGGGAGCCAAAATAAAAAAACCTTTTTGAAATACTATCAGAATTGGTGGTTGCTGTATAGATTAGATGATGGTGAAAAATGGCCATCTCAAGGAAGTCTCAATTACAACAGAATCCTGCATCTTCTTTTGTTTCTTTGCAGGGAGCAAAGTGGGATGAGGTGATGTATGCACTTTCACTTTTTAGGGAATAAACCTGAGTGGCAGAAAAGTTGTGGTATTAATAGAGCCCCCCAGGACCCCTCTATGCCTGCAGCAAAGGTCAGAGGGGTCTCAAGTTGGGAGAGAGAGAGAGTGATGAGGAGAGTATCCCAGACCCTCCCGAACTGCAGCCTCACTGTAGAGCACCAGAGCCAGCTGGGCAGGGACCTGGCAGCCCGCAGGAGTCGGGACGGGATGGGACAGATTCTGAAAGCACAGCAGGGAGTGTGGAACACCCAGAAGAGGGAGTGAGCAGCACACATCGGGGTCTAACCATGGGACAGAAAGCCAAGAGATAGCCTGGGGGTAGAACAAAAGCTACAACTGAGACTGGCCACACAGTTGCTCCTCTGAGGCAGGTAATGACACCTGCAGGTCATCAGGCAAAAGGGAAAGTACCTTTTTCAGCAAGTGATTTGAACAGCTGGATGGAGGAAGCAAAACTATTTAGGGAAAATCCTGAGAAGGTGGCTGAGAGATTTTAAATATTTGTGAAAAATCAGGATCAGATTGTTCAGACATAAATTTGATACTCTCAGAAGGGATAGAAACAGAAAAAGCGCTCATTTTAATAAAAGCAGTAAGAAATCATGTGGAAGGACAGATTACAACAAATGTTTTAAGAGGAGACATAGATAAAATATTTCCAGTATTAAAACCTAACTGGGACCTGAACAACCCTGAGCATTCTAAGTTATTGGATCAGTATAGAAGATTGGTCCAGGTGGGATTGTGAAACCCTACACCCAAAGCAGTGAATTGGGCTGCCTGGTACGATGTAAGGCAAGGACGGGACGAGACCCCCATGGCATTCTTAGACACACTCAGAGCTGCCATGAGAAAATACACTGCCCTGGATCCATCAATGTTTCAATATTTTTAATATAATAAATAAAGGGTCCAGTGGTCCAGAAAGACACCAATGTAGTGTGTAGCAAAAGATGGTTTATTTAAAGAGACAAAAGCTTAAATAGTGTTTTCAAACTGTAACACTTCATAACGTGATTTTCTTGACCAATGCTAAACAAGCCCTTCATTGCACATGTGTGATAGAGCACTTTATGGACTACAACTCCCAGGGTGCCTTTCTGGCCCCTTTCCTGTAACCCAAAACACCACATCTCCCCTGTCTTTATTACAATAAGATACAGAACAGTGCAATTTGAAATCCTTTAGTTAACTCCTTTTTAACAGAATATTTTTCATTTGACATAGTAACCTTATTACTTGTATTACATTTATGGACTTGCAAATTGCAGCAAGTCTTTACTAAAACCTTATTTACCTAAGGGATTCCTGCAATTGG